>NC_051154.1:84220592-84411325 GCF_013339745.2 Dermacentor silvarum | reverse complement strand
TGGATCATTTTTATGAAGTTTGCGAGTGACGTGTTGAAGTAGTATTCTTTCGAGCTATGCACCGCATCTGCAAGGTTATTTAGAGTGTCAGATATAAGTTTGGGGTCAGCATGCTTTTTCTTTAATCTTTTCGCTTTACGCTTAAGATGAATGATACCTCTCGTCATCCAGGGCGTATGTTTATGCACCTTTTTACGTTTAGACGGTATAAAGTTTTCGATGCAATAGAAGCATATGCGTTTAAACTGGTCCCACAAACGGCAAACATCCGTATCAACAAAATCTACAAGACTATTTTCTAGGTGGTCAATAATGCGTACATCATGGGCACGTGTATAGTCTTTCACATGATGAAAGGACAGGTTCATAGTCTGTGAAAGTGGCACCAGGGGAATAGAAACTGAGACAAGGTAGTGATCAGACAGCCCTTGATCAATTACAACGGTGGATGTGCGAAAATCACGCGGAATGAACACCAAATCTAAAACAGATTTAGAGGCACCTTGGTAATGCGTTGGTTCATGAACTAATTGTGTCAAATTGTGTGTGAGCATTATGTCAAACACTGCATTTGCATGACATGTATTGGTTGAAAAAGTCTCAAAACGTTCCCAGTCTACTCCAGGCATATTAAAATCGCCAACCAAAAGAACTTTGTTGTCCTGATATTTAGACATATGTGCCTTTAGTTTTAGTAAGTAGTCAAGAGTTGAGTCAGGCGGTCTATATAATGCGTATAAGATGAACGAGTGGCCCCACAGTGTTAGTTTAATGCAGATACATTCAAGTTCCGGTACATCCTCTAGCAAGACAGCGTCAAATTTGTTTTTGATCAGAACGGCCACACCACCTCCCCTTGATTGCCTGTCCTTACGAAAAGCCGTATAGGAAGGCGGAAAAATGTCGTCATCATTCACACGTTCATGTAACCAAGTTTCAGTTATTACGGTAATGTGAGGATCGTACTGCAGCAGTAGAATTTCGAGGGGTTCGGTTTTATTCATAACACTGCGGGCATTCAAGTTAAGGAGACGAAGTTGCTTGTCGTGCACATGCACGTCACGTCAGTTTTAGGCTGTTGAGGACTGGTGTTTTTGTAGTTGGTCATTTTCACCCGCCTGTTTTGTGCATCGTCCCAAAAGTACATATCTCTGTCGATCTTTAGTTTATCGTGTATGAGGTTGATTCTTTTGCCTTGTTCCATCTCGGCCTTTGCGCTGTTCCAGAGCAGGCTGCGTTTCTTATCGTCGATTTGGAATAATCATTCTTAATAAAGATATTCGAGCCCTTCAGTTTGGTTGCGTTTTTCAATATTTGTTTTTTTTTTCCGTAAAGTCTTGCAGGTACACTATTACAGGCCGCTTCCCCGCTTGCTTACCAAGTCGATGGATACGCCCTACAGATTCACATTTAACTTCGAGTTTATCTTGAAAAATACCCTTCACAACCTTGTTCTTTAGTTCCTCATCTGACTCTACTGAGGTCTCAGGTATACCATGGATAATTAGATTAGACCGTCTACTATGGTCTTCAAGATCTGTTAGCTTTTTAGTTTGAAAAGACATGACGTGTTCAAACGATTTCAGTGTGGCCTGTAGTTGATCTGTGTTTTCATGCTGTGCTGAGCGCACGGATGCCATATTTTCCACAGTACGCCTGAGGTCGTGCATCTGTTCTTTCAGTTCAGCGAATTCAGTTTTTATTTCTAGTAGTTCCTTACGAATTTCTGTCTGACCTTCAAGTAGTTGCTCGTATAGTTCCTTCTGGGTAGGTCCTGGGTTTTCCTCGACATCGCCGCAAATTAGTAGTTTGCAGACATCAAAACAGTCATACGCTATTATAAAACAACGCCGTGGGCACGGCAGGACCACTAAGCCTCGACAATCACTACGTATCGAACTACAATGGGTACTAACCTGCACCAAGCAGAGAAGCGTTCCATTTAGCGACATGGCAGCTTTGGATCCGCCGTGCCCACAGAAGACGAAATCATGTCGGTCCTCCTTTATAGCGGCGCCAAGCGATGACGTCACACCGAGATGCTTGAAAGGAAAGGCCAGCAGAATTGCGTCATCAGATGACGACAGCGTTGGGAGCGAAGGGCCTTTGCTCATGAGCTGGTTCTTGTCGTCGCAGGACGCATCAAGTGGGCGTGCGCATTCAGAAGCAGCGAGGCCCATACCACTATACCAATATATATATATATATATATATATATATACACCACCCATCCCAACAGCAGGCTAAGTCACCACCAGCCCAGCGTTTTCTCCGTCAACGCCTCCTCCGTTCCAACGGCGGCGGCTCGAAACATGGTACGCGCGAGCGGCGCAGCGTGGCGCCAGCGGTCAAACGCTGTACCTACTAGCAAATGGAAATACGCTGACTGGTCGCTGGCGGCACTTTGCGTGTATTCGCGGGCCTCTCTCGTGCTTGGAAAAACACTTATGTACCAGATATTTAGCAACATAAAGCTGGGTCAGGATTTTTTGTCGCTCTACAATTTTCGGATTGACAAGTTTAATCTAAATATAACATTTGAGAAGTTGATTAAATAATTAAGGCTAATTATGTAATTAGGTGGAATTCAAGAAATAATCTGTATCTCCAAAGGATGGCAAACAACACAACCTTGGTTCTGCCCAGCCACGTGGCATTTGCATATTTTTAAAGTCAGGCTCAAGTTACGTGGGACAACCGGTTCATATATGTATAACGCACGCGTAATGCGGAGGCTGTCGGTTCGGCTCTCACCGGCGGCAAGCAATCTTTTCGTCCACTTTCATTTCCCTTTTCTTTATTATTTTCTGCATTTCAATTTCAACCACAGCTAATCAACCTTACGCTTTCCTTGGCTTCATTGTGTGTTGGCTTTTTATGGTCATGATTAACAAAACTCGAGCCCCTCGGTTTACCTTCTTCTCTCGTTTTTATATACAGGGTGTCCCAACTATCATGCACCAAGATTTAAAAATATGCAAATGCCAAGTAGCTGGACAGAACCAAGGTACTGTTGTTTGCCGTCGATTGGAGATACTCAGATTATTTTTTGCATACCGCCTAATTAGATAATTAGTCTTAATGTATTATAAATTGCTCAAATATTATAATTAGATGAAAAGTGTCAATGTGAAAATTGTAGAGCAACATGATAAACTCCCGATACAGCTTTCTGTTGCTCAGTACGCTCTACATAAAATTGTTTTTCCGAGCGTGAAAGAAGCCCGCGAATACACGCAAAATTGACGCGCGACTGGCTGCTCGAGGCATTTTTCATGTATTCGCGGGCTTCTGTAACGCTAGGAAGAGCACTTTTATGTGGCGCGTATTGAGCAACAGAAAGCTGTATAGGGAGTTTTAACAGCGGAACTGTTTAAGCCTGCCGTTAGTCCGTTAGTCGTCCCCAAAAAATGTGGTCCGATCCTGGCGGTAGTGCAGAAAGGGTCCAAGCGCAATGACACATACCCTTGTGAACTAGCGAAGCTGAGCTTGGCTAAGTCAAGCTAAGCATGGTTAGGACTACTTAAACTTAAGTGAGTCATCCATAGCCGATCGATAGCCAATCAATAGCTAATCGATAATCGATCAAAAAATCAATAAATTTCGGAAAATGCTGGGGATGACTTGGTAGTGCTTAGCCTAGCCCAAAAGCCAGGACTAGCTAGGTGGCCATCAGCTCCGCTGTTTCTTTAGCATTGCTAATTTTTTTCATGTTGCTCTGTAATTTTCACATTGACACTTTTCATCTACTTATGATATTTGAGAAGTTGAAGTAGCGGAAATGTAAGGTATCTAAGAAAAAAAAAGAGAAAAAGTTGAATAGCCTTCACTATCACATTAAGAGGTGAGTGTGCCCCCAGCCAACATTGTATGTACAGGTTTTATGTCGTGATTTATCGTTTGATTACGCAAAGCAAAGCTGCGTTCACTGGCACTACTTAGTATAGGCCACGTGGTATAGGTCAACATGGCAGTGCTATAGAAACCGGTTTACCGGGGCGTGGCTCGCGTACCTATCACGTGAGAAACCGACCGACAACCCACATCGAACATCGGTGTAGCAGGCAAAAAAAGCTTCGCTTTAAACTGGAGGCCGAACTTCGGCAATGCTGCAAACATATGCACGGTGCTGTATCAGCACTCAGATGTATTTTGGCGACACCGTGTCCTGCGTGTTCATGTGGCTTTATACGATGTTGTGGTTTCTTACAGTACGCATTATACCATTGCTTTGGCGGTATCAGCTATGGATTCACTGGGGTCCTTGTGTACATGTTTGGCAATGACATCTCGTTACCCTACGCCCTGCACGCCGGGGTAAGTGTCGCTTGTCGCTTATATATCGCAGCCTGAGTGTTCTTTATCTGTTATTTCTGTGTTCTCTTGCAGATGACTGGACTCGGCCTCAGTCTTGTCCATTTTATTCACACTATCATCAACGTTCTGTTAGTGCTGTCTCTGGAGCCTGACTAGTACCTGCGAAAACTGTGACAAGCTTTTGCCTGAGAAATCGTCGAGACCGATGCAGCATGACCGAACGCCCCACCACAAAGTTGTTCATTAAAACACTTGGTTTCACATTTGAAGAACATTCCCATTGAAGTTCCCGCAGCAGGGCCAGTGTGCGCAGGTGGCAACGGCGATTACCCTATCTCCCCGCGCTTTCACCCATACCTTAACGGATAAGACTTGCCCATAAGCCTCGTGCGCGACCGATGGCGGCGCTACGAACGGCGCTCAGGTGACGTCAGTCAGGGGACCCGCTTTTGTCGTCTGCTGCGCGCTCCGGCTAGAATAGCTTCATTTTCATGCACGCACTCTATGGCTATGGCGTTGCGCTGCTAAACTCGAGGTTGCTGGTTCAACCCCGACCGCATTTCGACGGGTTCGAAATACGAAAACGCTCGCGTATACTTAAATTTAGATGCACGTTAAGAACCACAGGTGGTGAAAATGAATCCGGAGTCCTCTATTACGGCGTACCTTATAATCGTATGGTGGTTTTGGCACGTAAAATCCCAGAATTTCATTTTTTTTTCAATAAAAAAATTCATATAGCCACAGCACTCGCGGGCAGGGACAAGGTCTCGTGACTCAGCCATAAAACATCGCGTTGAGCGAGTAAACTAGTCTACGCAGCTTTTTAATTGAAATCCGATCACAGGACTCATTCACAAAATTTCGCGTCAGATAAGTGGAATTCTAGTTGAATACAAATTTTAAAAAGTCACTTGGTGTTCCATATATAAACTTTTTCTACCCAGAAAAATCAATTTTATTTTTCAGTGACAAGTGGTTTATCTCGAACATTAGTTGCACCACGCTCTATCATGTTTCGCAATCGTCAAGCGTGATTTACACTATTTTTTGCAAGTAAGTCTCATTACCACTTTCTAATGCAAAAATATTGTTTGTTTAGGTTAGCATAGGACTATTTCTGTTCAACGCACTTTCAGACTACCGGAGACCACTCGGAAAGCATCACTTTATCAGCGTAGAAATAAAAATAGTTATAAAAAGCAGTAACGCCTGTGAATATTTTATTGCACTTTTGTACGTCTACTCGCACCGCCCTTTTTACCATAGTGTGTTTAGAGCTCCAGCTGCTTATTCGGTCAAGAACCAGCTAGTCTGATCTTCTAAACTTTCTTGTTTTGTTTTTAAATAAGTATGACGCGCTTACTAAAACAAACTACATTGAAAAAGTAAGGGGTCTGATTATGAGGCACGCCGTAGTGGAAGACTCCGGATTAATTTGAACCACCTGGAGTTATTTAACGTGCACCTAAAAAAAATTATATTGAAAACGGCGATCTAAGCAAATGTTGTCGCCTGTTTTTATAGCGCTAATTCTCATCGCTGGACGAACCTCGCCCAGAAAATGTGCTCCGTACCCATGGCAAAAAAGGGCGAGCTGAGTCACGATGGAAGTAATGAAGTTGAATTAAAATTATCTTGCGAAGGTCAGCACAGCAGCACAAGATACACGGAACTTTGTTTTGTTCACTAATATTGTCCGGTCTTCTATCAGACATTCCAGACCGCATTGGTTCAATGCTGCTAAAGCAGTGCATGCATTAACGCACCGCAGCGCACCAACTCGTTTCCTGAGAATTGCATCAAACGTCTTTCGTGATATGATTAACGCACTGGGTAGCAACAAAGTTGGAATGTCTGTGGCCAACGGAGCGGGCGACCGAGCACGCAGCACGCATTGAACAGACAAAAACAGAATTACAGCGCAGACGCAGTAGCTGAAGGACAAATGCTGCAGTTCAGCGTCGAAAAAGGGCCGACAAATCATTATGAGTGCGCCACGACAACGGAACCGCAATGACGAGTAACCACCGCCGTATATACACGCATGTGTACACAATGACGACTATATAGCAGACGATGCCGCAGGAGCAATCGACACTAAGCGTAGTGACGACGGCGACTTCGCTCGATTTCGCAGAAAATAGTGTCCTAGAACATTCTGTTTATACTGGTCTACAAACCTGCAGACTCGCATTTCAAAAACTCAAGCACAGCAGGCCGGCCGACAGCGCCAAGTTGCCATCACGTAGCGAGCGAGCGCGCAGCGCGCCAACGGAGTCCCCCCTCTGACGTCACACGCGAGAGGGCGCCACTGAAAGATCTCGGGACTGTTAGTCAGAGGTAGCGGTACAAGCATAAATTTCGAAGGAAAAAAAAATCGATTATGGAGATGTATACAAAAATGCTTGATAAAAAATATCTACGGGATACCTGATTAAATCTAGCAGGCTAGGTGACCATTTGTCACCGCTCCTTTTCAAAGGGGATGTCAAAAAACCATAATCATCATCATCGGGGCTAATAACCCGGGACGCTGAGCTGTGCTGCAGGAATAACATATCAGTCTTCTTTCTTTCCTTCTTCCTTTCTTTTTTCTGTATGCACTTTTTGGCTTTTGTTTCCGGTGATGCACCATTCCTCTAAGCGGCCTTACTGAATAACGTTGTTTCCGGTTCCGTGCTCCATGTGCATGCTTCTTTAATGATTTCGCGTGACCAAGTGTACATATGTTCATGTCACTATTAGTTCTTTGCTGTTGCCGTTTACTTTTTATTATTTCACTGTAATGTGTTCGTTATATGCCGCATACGCTAGTAATGCACCATTTATTGTTACCCAACTCCCCTGTATAATATTGTCTTCTGGATTGGTGACATGTCAACTAACTAACTAACTAACTAACTAACTAACTAACTAACTAACTAACTAACTAACTAACTAACTAACTAACTAACTAACTAACTTACTAACTAATAACTAACTAAATAACCAGCTAAATAACTAAATAAATAAACAAATGAATTGGCGATTGTAATTTTTCCTCTTCTTAACTGGACATGTTTTCTCCACCACCCTAATCATCATCTCAGGCATCAGTAGGCTCGGCTGTGCTGGGCGCCAATATCATATAATCCTCCTCCGAAACAAAAAGTACGCACGCATGTCACGGCATGACTCGATCGGCGACATTAGCGGCGATTTGGAAGCAACCGATTATTTCTGCTCGAATGCCAGAATGCCCGTGCACTTTCACGCTGCGAAGTGCACAGGTGCGTGAGGAACTCCCTAGCGGCTCTTGCGCATAGTTTACCATTTCATGGCGCGATCACACTTTTTTCAATGGACAGGCAACGTGTTCTTCGAGAAAAGCACAATAAACACCACGGCCGATTCACTTCAGAGTGTAAACAAGATGACCTGCGTGGAGAAGGCCGCAGATGAGCCCACCGAGCTGCAACAGAAAAGAAGCAAAAAAGAAATACATGTTGGTCATATGACACGCAACAGACCCAACAATGAGAAATTGAAGAGATTTTTTTTTTCCTACAGCCCTATTGAGTATAGACATATCGCACGTGGCAGGAAGTACACACGTATATTTGCAGATTGATTATAAGAACAGGCGTACAACAATTTGAAATAACAATTAGCTAATTAACTATGTTTCACAAACTAAAACTTATTAGCTGAATGGGTACTAGAGTTGTCTGGATGTTGCGAAAGGTGGGTACAGCGTTCCTTCTAACTGACATACAACGTCCAAATGTCACGCGTACCCAGAGTAAAACGTTCACCATACAAAGGTACCTCTCAATGCATAGTCAGCGGGGAATTTGCTTCAAATATAAAATTAAACAAAGCGTCATGATCAAAACGCATCATCCTACAACACTGTGTACGGCTATTGTTGTGTTCTACCCCCGATAATGTGGCGGAATGGAACGCGTGCCCTTTCTGTTTGGCTCATCTAATTTTACTCAATCACCCCGCTTTTTTCGTCCCTGTTTTTTTTTTTTTTTTTTCGCGGTGTCCCTAACAATGAGTCTGATTCAAACGGATTATGAAGTGCTTAGTAGGCAAGGACAACAACAAGAAACAAATAATACATACAGAGTTGTTTGCTGTTACCCGTGTCCGTTACGCGCTACTTAATGTGTACAATAACACACCATGCAACAGGCCTAAATAGCAACCTATACTCAGTTATGATTCAATTTTTATTTTAAGCGCCCCAGCTTCGCTTATTTTTTAAAAACACAATTTAAAAAAAAATCGCCCATGGCAGATAGCACAATTGTAGCCGGCGAGAGTGCGAGGAATGTCGACTTGGAATGAATGCCGAGGATGGCACCGGTTTCGAGATATACGCCTTCAAACTTGCGGTATAAGAAAATGCACTGTTGTTCTACTTCCTTTCTAAAGAAAACTCTGTTTTATGCATAGAAGCAACAAAGTAACTGGAGCGCCAATGCATTTCGTCGGTCACTCTGAAAATTAATATCTCGAAACTGGCGCCATTCTAAAATTTGTTCTAAGTGGATAGGCTTTGCGAACTTACCGCAAATTGCAATATGTGCCGTAAATTAATTAATGAAGAAGTTAATTAGTGCTATTATTTTAACTATTCAGTTCATCGGTTAGAACTGTGCTCTGGCGCAAGCATTTAAAAAAATAGTGCCGCTAAAAAAAATAAAAATCTGGTATACCCGACGGAGAAAACGTGGCAGAGCAGGACAGTACAGCAGCGACACGGTCCTGTCCTTGTGTGTCACTTTTGGTCCCATCTGTTCGCGTTGCTTGTAGCCGTTGAGGATGAACTAAACTCACTCCACAGAGAGCATCGTTGCAAGAGAGCATTTTCAAGGACGTATACAGGAGGATGTAATGATAACCTTTTGTGGTCTCTCTTAAAAGAGATATATAGAGAGGGCGGAAGGGGTTGAGTAATCTAAAGAATCAAGCGGCCAAGTCGGGCGAACAATGTTCCTCACCCCTCCAAAGATGCAGTCACCGGGGCTGTTGTACGTCTGCATGATCACGATGGCGTTGATGATGTAACAAAACGACGACGTCAGTTGATAAAGGACGAACTGAAACGACGAAATCGGCGCCGGATCAGAACAACGCATGACAGCAGTAACCAAAGACATGTCTGCAACTGGTCAGGTTGCAAACGATTTACTATACCGAACACGCAAAACACCAAACGAAGTCGGCGGGAGAACGTTCCTCATATAGGTATTCAAGACACTACGAGTATATAACGCCTTGCGAATCTTGTGAGATGCAAGTACAGATGTAATCATATGCAGCGCGCTGCTGATGTTCAACTTGTTCTATAGTAAGATTGTGCGGAAAACATAAAGAGGTATTTTTTTTCTGTAACTAATATAACAGCGATGGGTGTCGGGAGCGCGTAATGCGTAAGATAATGAGTAATTCGTTAAACAAAAGAGCACTAATCAATATTTAAGTCATACCTTTACGCCGATTGTTGCAACTGCGCAACTGAAGCCAGCATCCAGCAGGTGCTCGAGGCTTGACCGTTTTTAGCAAGTCCGAGATCAGCCGCAGTTTTTTTAGCCCATACAGATTTTTTCCTTTTTTAATAAAAAGACTAAAGCGCAGCGAACACGGTGTTTTGCAGACAAGCTCCTAGGCGAGGCGTACATTGCGGCTAATAACGTGAAACAAACGCGAGGAAGTTGGAAAGCGAACGTCTCGGCCAGTCGCGGCAGCCTCTGATACGGCACGCTTTGCTTGGCAAGCGTGTGCGGCTGTCTGGGGTCAGGATTTGCTGCGGCATGCTATCCATAGAGAAAGGAATTCAACAAGAGGGGACACTCCCATAGGGCCCAGCGGCCGAATTGACTGCAGCGTGCCAAGCGGTCGGTGTCGATCACATACATCACTTCCGGTTTCGGTTTTGGGCGCGCGTATTTTGAACGCAAGCTAGCACGCCGGCTGCGCCCCCCCCCCCCCTCTTTTCCTTTCCTTTTTTTTTTGCTCTTCGTG
Organism: Dermacentor silvarum; assembly: GCF_013339745.2. NCBI lineage: Eukaryota > Metazoa > Arthropoda > Arachnida > Ixodida > Ixodidae > Dermacentor > Dermacentor silvarum. The sequence continues at coordinate 84,400,990 of NC_051154.1, read as the reverse complement.
CAGAATCGGTGTATTATTTAGTAAAAATGATTGCGAACGATCTCGTAAAGTCCCATCGAATCTGTGCCACGTGCAATTTCACAAAGTAGACGCAAGACCTTTTGTGCAATGAGGAAATATTTATTTTGCTCTATATAAAAGCTCGTTCCGCGCTTTTTGTGCGTTCATCCAACGTTGTTACACCAGCAGGTAAGGCAGTAGTTCCTGTATGGAGCTCCACCGGACGGTACCAGCTGAAAAAAAAGTAAATTACAAGCATGTTACATTTGCAAGCACGTAACAGCATGTTACAAGCATGAGTAATTTTGGTATTTAGACATAGGAATACTGCGAGGCGAAACGTGCGAAAGCGGTGAATGGGCGGCATTACACACAAAAGCAATTCGCTTTTACATACATGGCGTAGAAAATACCCGACTCATCCCAAACATATATGAAAACATCTGATTTCCAAGCGTTCCCCAATTTCCTGGCATTATTTCCTGCACTTAGGCAGCACAAATACACGAGCGACTTCGCGTTTCCAAAACTTGGCCTCGGGTGACGCGACGGTACGCGACATACACAGAGACGGACGCAACAGGCACTCAAGACAAATGCGTGGGTGCAATGCCTTTTTTCAGTCCTTTAGAAGACGTAATTTTCGAATTACAAGTTTCTGATATGTTCGTCGTTCGCGCGTTCTGCCAGCGCCAGCAGCACACCCCATGTTATCACTCTTGGCTATCGCCCATCGCGTTTTCAACAGGCGTGAGTACCGAAAGAAAGTATATGTTGTTGCGGAGCCACAAAAAACGTCACAGACAGATTCATTACACGCCAAACTAACTTTATCACCACGGCCGAGCTGCTTATCGCTAACTGCGTCACAGCGCGCTGTGCGGCCAGCGTGCCTCAAAAGTACCCCAGAAAGTAACGAAATTACTTTTCAGTAATGTCTGGCGTCAGAGAAAGCGGCACAAACTTCTTCTAGCAAGATGCACTAGACTATACACACCACGGCTGAGTTCTCGCTAACTGCGACACGGCGCCCTGTGCGGCCAGTGTGGCTCAAAAACCGAAATAAGTTACAATAGTCCCCTAGGAAACGTCGGAAACATGCCTCAGCACGATTCATTTACTCAAATTAACTGCGCCAAGATGGCCGAGCTGTTTTTCGCTAACTGCGTCTTAAGTCTCGGTCCCGTGCCGTAAGCCTAATTGCGTCGTAGACTGTGAAACAAGATTTCTCACCTTGCCGTAGTCCAATACTGCAGTGGTGTCTTGTCCCAGTGCAGAATGAACGCAAGAATACGCCGAGAGCCCAATAAACCAGGTTACATAAAAAAAAAAAAAAAAAAAAATGAGACAGACGGCTCGCCGCGCGCGAGCGCTCAAACGCGCGCGCAGCCATCCTCGCTGGCTTCGGGGGAGTGTCTGGCGGATGACGCATGTAACTGGCGCGTCATCGACGTGTGGCTAGGTAAGGCAAGGAAAATAAGTCGCAAAGCTTAAGTTCATTTATGCGCAAAACGTTTTAGTTTTCGCGGCAAAGAATTTTTAAAATAAATCAATGCCTGTTAACTTAAGTTCATTTTCTTTTTTTTTTCGATGCTCGCGGCAGCTAACGTTCGGTGTCAAAAGTATATATAGCGTGACGTATGGCGACGTGTTTCCTGTTGCCAGTGTTTGCCGAGTGTCCCCTCTTGTTGAATTTCTTTCTCTATGTGCTATCATTCAAACTTCTCTCCACACTTCTTTACGGGGCTGACCGTCTGGCGCGCAGCGGGACGCGCTCAGTCTCGATATTGCCTCGAGTGAGCTTTGAAATATGATTATGTATATCTCGAATTAGGCGCGATTTCTCAAGACTTTTTAAAGGATAGGTGTGTCACTGCCTCCAAATCAGCCATTTAGACAACTGCCCCGTCTGTGCTTCAGTGTTTGTACTTCAGTGCATAAAACGACGTATTGTTAAGGAAGTAACTGGAACGACAATGTATTTGTCCGCAAAGTTCGGGCATTAATATCTCGAAACTGGTGTCATCCTGAGAATTCGTTCCAAGTGGATCCGCCTTGCGAACTCCGCGGCTAGAATTTGTAAATTGCAATATGGGTCATACGGTAATTCGTTAAAACTTAATTACTGAATGTTTGTTATTTAGTGGATTTCGCGTTTCATTTTCTTGCGCAAGTAATGTCCGCCTCTTCGAGTAGACCAGCTCATGAACTAGAATTGTGCTATCTGCCACAGGCAACCTCCACGATTTTTGAAAGTGTTCGCTGAAACACCCAGCATACATTGAGCTATGGCTGGCTTAAACTGCGAAAGCCCCGCGGCAGGCCTTAATGTTCATAAACACAAACATTTCCTATGCTGATAGAGATCACACATAATGTTCACATTTGGTGGCAAAATTTCTTGGTTTGCATGGTGGCGTGCTTACAAAGCAGAACTAAAATCCGCCTCGGTGCGAACCGAATCAATAGATGGAAAGAATACTAATTCCCCCTCCTCCTCCTTCCCTCAGCCTGTACACGAATGCCACGATTGCCCTTTCAGACGCTGTAGTTGGCGCGTACTTCCGACGTATAAAATTTACGCGCCGCATGACATAAAAAAGAAGAGAGATAGAGTGAAAAGAAAAAAAAGAAAAAGAAAAGTCCTAACACGTGTTTATTGTACCTATGTCCCAGCATCGCGCCGTTTGGTTATGAAGAGGCCACGATCACGTGGTCTGTCAACCTGTGGCGCGAGGAAATGTGTGACTTACGTAGATGGACGATGGAAGGAAGGTGGAATCGGCTTCCGACAGCAGCGCGGAGAAGATGAAGTGGACGTCGTTGACGCCGTACGTCATGGCCGACAGGTACAAGAACTGCTGGCTGCGGGACTCGACGCCAAACATGAAGTACAGACAGGCGATGATGGAGCCCAGTATCTGGAGGCGTAGAGATACAAAAAAAAAAAAAGTAGGACCTCTCGCATCGCACGCATACCTACCATGAGAGGTATATTGCGGAGTGGCCGTTCGCTGTGATTAACGATGCACTGTGCGGAGTTATTCATTCAATCGTTTGTTTCCGTCGTGAGATCTTCTCAAGGTGCTCAAATTATTTTGCGCGTCATGTGGTTGTGTCGTACAGCCCCGTATTATAATACTTTTCACGTAATCTGTAGACTCTGCATAACGATAATAATATCTAAAAAATGTGGTTGATCCCTCTTATATAGGAATCGGTATAGAACACGAAAGTGAAACGTGTCTTCACAGAAGTAGTGTAATGTTTATTGCACATTGATATATAATGTCTATTGGTGTTTTGTGGCTAAAGCGCCCTTAGGCGTTGATGCACCCACGCTGACGCCTGGTGGCACGTCTCCTCCATCACGACTACCAACGTCGAGGACCATGAGCAACCGTCGTGCATATGGAAGCTGCACTACGCTGCACACGCTAGCACAACGCGAAAGACGAAGCACGTAACTGACACACTAATACAACGCGCAAGACAAAGCACGTAACTGAATCGTCACCGAGTCAAATCAGCGCGTACAGCGCGTCGTAATTGCAGCCTCCGCGATCAACTTCAGAAACATTTTCAGAGCTAATTGCGGAGGCCACGCTCCGCTGTGCTGAGTACGGTGAACGCCACCTAGGTGGCGTTGGTAGTGCTTCTTGATGCCAGCGTCCCTTCGAATGCTGGCATCGAGGCGTCGTAGTGCTGAGACCACCGAAGCGTTCACTGTCGGTGCGCGTTAGTGTCATAATGCAGTACTTCTCTTTTCTGCTCGTAGGCGGCGGCACCGCCCCGAGCAAGAGCGCGGGTACACGGAGGAGTGTTAAGCCCAGACCACACGTACGCTTGCGGACGCGCGTAAGCTCGCGTCTACGCGCCTTGCGGTTGCCGCGCCTAGCGAGGAATGGCGTTTTGCATCCACAAATACGCGCGACAGCGCGCGCTCACTGGCATCACTTGTTTACACCTTGGCAGACGCCACTTCGTATTTCGTTGTTGGCAGTGCTTCAAAATGCTTCGATATTTATAAACGTAATTTTTATCTTTTTGGAGCTGTTAGATCAGCCCAAAAAGTGAAGAAGAAGCACTTTCTTGCATGGTATAATTCTGCTTAACTGAGAGTTAAATGTACCGCGCCGTCGCTGCGTAGCCAGGCGCGCCGACGCGAGGCAGCCCAGGCGCGCGATAACTGAGAGGAGCTGATCAGCGAGATCGCGCCGCGTTTCGACGCGTACGAGCCGTGCCGCACCGTCTGCGCATGCGTGGGCGCGCGGACGCGAGCTCGCGCGCGTTTGCAAGCGTACGTGTGGTCTGGGCTTTAGATATATAAGGCGCGTCTGTGTAGCTCTCTGCAAATGCGTTTGTGGCGCAATGGGTTAAACGCTCGGCGATCTATCGTCGCGGACCGAGAGGTCGTGGGTTCGATTTCCAAATTTTGCATGTTTGTGGAACTTTTTCTTCTGGTTTCTTTCTTTGTATTATGTTCTATGACGTATTTCCGTGACGGAAACACGTCAGTGAAGTCTTGGTGGACCCCGGCATAAAACACTTTCGTGTTAAAAAATAATTACGCAGATCCCACGCATTGTTAGAATCGATGTATGTACGCGAAGCATTCGTGAGCTGGCAAGCCAAAATGGCGCATTACGAAAGGGACATGCCGAAGGTTTCAGTGACGAAGGCGTCCCTCAGCCACCATGGTGGACCTTGCATAGAAAGCGGTACTTTTATTTAGCATTAAAACGTGTTGAATCTCAGGACACTACGTGCTCGGCCTTCCATTGATGCCACAGCGCCGCAGTACGATGAAAGACGCGCAGCGAATTTCAGCAACGAGCACGTCCCGTGTAATTTATTCTCTCTTCATAGATGCGCGCGTTCACTTTTTATACCAGTAAATAAAAGCACCTGACGCAACAAGCGTCTCAAAGCGCCGGCTGGCACGTGGAAAATTCACGGAGTGGACGAGGAGACTCCCGGGATGACCGTCGACCTTCAAGTAACCTTGGGCCTACCACACCAAACAGGGCCTCCTCGGCCAAATGGTCTAATAACAAGGTGAGTTGGGCATCAGATGTTTCTCGGAAAGCAAACCCAGATGTTCGAATGTTAATTGAGGAAATCCCGTCAGTTGCGCCAGGCAGCGGAGAAGAAGGACGCGGAAGTAGAACATCTACGCGATGAGGTTAGGCGTTTACAGGCCGCGCAAACACCTGAGGCATACCACGTTACGCACAGGAATTGTACAACAGGTGCCAAGCTGATGGATACGCAAGACCCGGCTCTTAAGAGAAAGGTATCCGAAATGTCAGGCGCGACCGCTGCGTCTGTTTCGCCCGCGGTGTCCTCTCCGGATACTGGGGGCAGTCAAGCCGCGTTCCAGAAGCTGATTGCGAGGATGGACGCTCAGAGGCGAGAATCACTCCAGGCACAGCGATATATCTCCCTACATCTACAGGCTATCAACTCCAGACTCAACGAGATGAAGAAGAATTTTAACAGACTCGAGACCCTGGTCACACCGATGGAAGAGATAGTGCAGGGATCTCTATCACGCAGTACTCCTTCGCACAGCCCAGCAACACGTCCAGTCACGGTAGAAGCATCCAGACAGACACCTATAGACTACCGCAACTACAACGGTCGAACATGACCAGTGATAAGAGAGTAGTTTGGCAATGGAATTGTAGGAGTTTCAAACGCAAAAGGGTGAATCACCAACAGTTCATACTATCTAGGAAAGTGAAAGACAAGAACCCCCCCCCCACACACACACACACACACACAAAAAAAAAGCACAGAAATCTAAACATTGATTTCACTTTCGGAATCTGAGACGTGATTGAACTCCAAGAAACCAGCTGTCAGGTTAATGACGATTTTAGCTATAAGGCATACTACGTAAATTGCCAGGCAGTTGTACCAATACCCTGGTGCACAGGAACCTTACCGCGATTCAACACGGAATTGACTCCGTCGACACAGACCACGTCTTTGTCGACATCATCCCCGACGCAAATCAGAGAGAGGAAAGCCTTTACATATTGAACACATAGAGCGACTCGAAGGAGAGAAAGCATAGGTTCGGTCCACTCATACATGCAGCTCTCCTCCTATCTAAACATCACCCCATAGTCATTTTTGGAGATGATGATGATGATGATGATGATGATGATGATGATGATGATGATTTATTGGCATCCCCTTTGAAACGGGGTGGCGACAAATAGTCACCTAGCCTGCTTGATTTAATCAGGTATACTACACATGTTCTTTATCTAGCATTTTTGTATACCTCTCATTATCTTTCTTTTTCAAAAATTTAGCTTGTACCGCTGCCTATGATTTTAAGAGATCAGGTCGTATCCATCTTTCCCCTGCTTTTTTTCCACCAGTACTCTAATCGTCTCTTGCTGATCTCTACGGCTGATCTGTTTATGTTTCCTTCCACTTTAAACCCAAGCGCTTCTGGGAGTTGCACGTTACCTACGGTTCTCGCTGGGTGGATCCCGTCGCATTCCATTAGGATGTGCTGAGTGGTCTCTGGATCTTTACTGCAGCATACACGTGTCTCATCTAGTTCCGAATATTTGTTCCGATATGTTTTCGTCCTTAGGCAACCGGCTCGAGCCTCAAATAGCAAGGCACTGCCCTTTGTGTTATCGTACAGATTTTCCCTTCTAATTTCTTTCTTCTCATTCTTGTAAATCTCCATTGTCCTTTTCGTTTCCATTCTTTGCATCCAATTCACGGTCTCTATTTCTCTCACTTTCTTTCTGATGACCCCTGGTTGTCTATTTACAGTTTCGATTATCCTGTACTTGGTTGCCAACTTCCTTGACATCTTCCTCCATTCTGTGTCCACGCATTTCATGTAGAGATACTTGTGCACTTTAGCCACCCATTTATTTTCATCCATGTTCCTGAGCCTTTCTTCAAAACTAATTTTGCTTTGTGCTTCTCTGACTTCAAAAGAGGCCCAACCCATGTCACCATGCACTGCCTCATTTGTCGTATTACCGTGTGCTCCCAAAGCCAACCGGCCTACTGATCTTTGGTTAACTTCCAAACCCGCCAATATATCCGATTTTAAGCATATAATGACATTTGCGAATGTTAGCGCTGGCACCATTACTCCTTTCCAGATTCCACGCACCACCTCATACTTATTGTGGCCCCACAGTGCTCTGTGTTTCATTATTGCTGCATTCCGCTTCCCCTTTATTTTCAGATTATCTTGGTGGTTGTTTGAGTAATTCTTTCCTTCGTTTATGTGTACGCCGAGGTACTTATATTGCTTCACTATGGGTATTACTTGCTGTTGAATTGACACCACGAAGTTACTCGTGTGTTCATTAAAGATCATAATTCCTGATTTCTCTGTGCTAAACTTAAGGCCTAGATTTGTCGCTGCGTTCCCACAGATATTCGCAAGTATCTGTAAATCTTTTTTATTGTCCGCTAGTAGCACAATGTTGTCTGCGTACATTGGCAACAGTGTCAGTGCAAATACTTGTACAGATCTCACGTTTGTCAAGACCACAGCCCAGTGCATACGGCAGAACATGCAACATGCAACATGAACATGCCTGGGCAGCGATCACTATGTAATCAGTACCTAACTGGAAGTGGACGCCAAACAGGTGCGGAGGAAATGGGTCCACGTTACCGAATGGGACCGCCTGCGTAAAGCCAGATAGCAGGTGGCGCCCACTGTCATTCATGACCTAGACAAGTCGGTATAACGGAGCTCCAAGCCAACGTGCACAGTCATACCCAGGAAATCCCCAAGGAGATGGGGATTACGGAGATTACGAGAAACGGGATGCACAGGCAATGGATGAAAGACAAACTCAATCGTACGCTTAAGATCCGGATAGCGCAAGTGGATCAAGAAACCCTGACCTATGCCACCCAGCTCACCAATCAGCAATGGCACCAAGTATGCGACAGCATGCAAGGCGGCCTGGAGATGGCTAAGACGTTGCATCTGTTGCACCATCTCATCGATCCAGAAAATACCGAGACCGAGAAGAGACGTAACATGGCACGCCTGGTCCACAAGCAAACAGGGGATCATGAAGCTCGTCTGGCCGAACTGCAAGCTCGATACGTCGGGGAACAAGAACCTACGCCAACTCCTCCTTATTCCGGAGAACCGAACGAAGAACTAGATGCGCCGATCCCGGAGATGGAGGTTGAGAGCCGCCCTCCCAAAATTTAAAAACGCCTCAGTTCCGGCAGCGCACGGCATCGCCAACAAAACCATCCGTATTCCGGATGACAATTCTATCCAGGCCCTCACGCAATTTCTCAGCCAATGTTGGGAGGCTGGAAAAATCCCGAAGCGGTGAAAACATGCCACAGTGATGTTTATTCCCAAGCCGGGCAAGCAACTTAAACTCGAAAACTGCCGCCCGATCTCACTAAGATCGTGCTTGGAAAAGCTCATGGAGCATGTAGTGCTTAATCGTCTACACGACTACTTGGAGCTCGGGGATTTCTACCTGCACTAAATCATCGGATTTCTACCCCTATTTATAAGAGCAAGATATATTCATCGAATAAGTGAACTAGAAACCAAAATATACGCCTGTGGAACTCTTCCCACAGGCGTCGTCATTTAAAATTCCTCATAGACATCGCCGGTTGGCATATGTATGTTGTTGAGAAACAAATGAAGATAAGATATTGCCCCAGCTAAGTACGTCGGTAATCCAGAGGCGCTCGGGAAAGATGTTTAGAATAGGTGGTGTCCAAAACCCGACGTCTATGACGTATTTCCGGCTCCCGAAATCACTTACGCCGCATGTAACCAGCAAATGCATAGCCTTCAAGACCTGCATCTGTTTATTCAGAGGGCGCCACCCCTGGGTCGTGGATTTGGGCACCACCTATTCGTGCATTTTAACCGTGTGACAAGGGAAAGCAGGGCTCGCGTAATGAACACTTAATCAGGTAGACTTGACGGGAGCCTTAATGAGTGTATAGGGCACTATTTGTGTTCGAACGTAGTATACCTGTACTCTTCACTTACAGCTTCAAGAAAGTTGAAGAGCCCGTGAACGCTCCCAACGTAGCGCGTCGTTACTTGCTGGAACGCCACTTCAGGATCCATTTGCCTTTGGGAGACAGACGAAAGCATGGGTTTCAGTGCTTAGGTTGGACAGAAATTAAGGTCGCAAAAGTGCAAAGGCCGCCGCTTTCGTCAGGCGCAAGCTCGTTGGTGTTACCGTTTCTGGTCTTCGTCGGTGTCAAGATAAAAGAGCGCTCTTCTTGCAGGCGAGCGATACGGCGAGCACAGTACCAACGCACAAGAGCAGCCAGGCGCAGGCGACGAGAGTTTGTGGCCTTTACACCGTTGCGAGAGGTTGCACATCCGCGATGTATAACGCCAAAAAGAAAGAAAGAAAGAAAGAAAGAAAGAAAGAAAGAAAGAAAGAAAGAAAGAAAGAAAGAAAGAAAGAAAGAAAGAAAGAAAAGAGTTCTGCTCTTCACGTTCTGCTACCCATAAATATGTCAGTTCAGACTACAACGTCATTCAATTTTTCTGCGAGAGGCAACACATACTTAAACGTCGACCAACTGTTTGAACCGGCAGCTAACGTGTAACAAGAAAAAAAGATCGCGCTGCACACCCGTTAGCATCCTAGATTACACACGGGATTTGACTGAACCCGAATACGTACAGAGAGGCTCTGATCGTCGTCTTTGATGACGTTGTTGTTGTTGTTGCCTTTTAAATATGGCACGTGTCCACTACGGGGAGATTGGCCAAGGTTTGCGGTGGAAACAATAATGACTATCTTCCCGCTAATTTAAGGTTAAGTATTACTAATATTTAAGAGAAACCGCAGCATAAATCATTGAAAAATGAACAGCCCGATTTTTGATCGTGCACTGTAGGCAATTAACTTCGTCTTTTATATCCGCAAATGTGACAAGGCGAGCGGAAGCGTTCAGCCCCGTTCTAATCATATCCTATTTATTACCTGAACCACAGTTAGTCGAGAATACGTATACCATCGGAAGTAGTGAGCTGCGGATAAAATAAAGTATCGAAAATGGGATAAAAGGATTTATTTAAAAATTGTGCCATATATGGCCTTTGTACAAGAGCAGAGATAGTCAGAGCTCTTTATTTAAAAAAAGAAAAGACAGAGGTTTACCAGCTGAGAAGTATTCGTCTGTATGCTACACAAGGAAGGGGGAAAGAAAGGCCCAAGGAGGAGGGCAGAAGAAAGTGAGAGACAAGAACCCCCCCCCCCCCCCCCAAACAAAAAAAAAAAGCACACAAGTCTAAACATTGATTTCACTTTCGGAATCTTCAATTATTATCATGCGAGTCCGACTACTGATATTGATATCACTGCTTCGAACGTACATACATCATAGTCTGAATGACAGCGAGATTTTCATAAGACAGGCAATCAATCCGTGGTTATCAAACAAGAAATCCAGTGCTTTGAAGTTGCATTGACGGAGAGTGCCAGGGGCCTAATGTGCGGTCAAGTGCCAGAGGGTTTTGTTACAGTGTTGCCCTATTTGTCTCGTATAACGGCCCTTTCTTCACTGAACACTGTACACTTTATAGTGGAATGCGTTTGACTGACACCACACAGCCACAACTGTCGCAACAGGGACTTGTAGTTTGGCCAAGGTGGTGCAGGTGGAGATGTCCTTTTGGCATCCTCGTTTGAAGTTAAGGGTCAATACAGTAAAAAATTCACAGCGTCTTAGTGGGGTAGACCGGAGTTCATTTCGCTCCTTAATAACATACCGCTTTGCCAATGCAGATGCCTCAGTCCTTTGTGAAAAAAGTAAGGGTTGGCGAATATTCGAAGTTTCTAATACAAATTGAAGATTACACCGCAACTATTCGTATTAGTATTCGAAAATGAACTATTAGGCTTTTTCTAATAGCCTACACTAACCAAATGTTTCGCAACAACCAACTGTTAAAGTCCGTCTCGTGTTCTCCGCCTGCTGAACATATTTGTATCCTACATATATAGAACATATATATGTCCTTCAGCAGCTTTTTCTTTTCTTTTTCCATAGCTGTTGATCTTTTTATTTTTTGTCTTTTTTTCAACAACCATTTATTTAGCGTTCTTGGGAAGCGTTCTCGTAGCAGCCATTCATTCTTGGAAATCTTGTTTGCAACCAGGCTCTAAAAATGTTGAAAGGCTATTTAATATTCCGCAATAGCTGGCTTTTTTTCACTAGTCAATACAACCATGGCACCTAATTACGCCAAAATAAATATTTCTGCTGTAAATATCTGCGTCTGCGTTTGACTATTCGATATGCGATTCGTATTCGAAGAAGTTGATATTCGCCTACCACTAGAAAAAGCCTTCGTAAATGTATGTCCATTAGGGTTGCCACCTTTGCCGAGAGAAAAAAAACGGCAACGCCATGGAGGAGGAAGAGGAGGCGTGTTGTTGCGATAAGTGCGGTACGCAACAATACAAACAAGATGAAAACAAAATAAAGCTGCGACACGGCGAGTACAAACTTTCATGATTTATATTTATTGAAAGACCTTATATAAAATTTATGCACACACTTAATATTTGTTTAGAAGGCCAGCGGGTAAAGCCAACAGTTAGCCCATGATTGAGCGTCGTCGCATCCGTAGCCCTGGGGATGTGCGATGGCACCAGAATGGGCGTCAATTTCGCCCATGTGGCTGCCCAGGCATGTCGGAGAGAAGCAGAAGTTGCGCTTGGGTTCGTGGAAAGCTTGGAAGAAATAAATGTGAAACGATGGACCGCGCTTAGCTTCCGCAACTTTGGATACCTCGACAGTTTCACAATGAATGTACTTGCGACAATTCAATGTATGTATGTATGTATGTATGTATGTATGTATGTATGTATGTATGTATGTATGTATGTATGTATGTATGTATGTATGTATGTATGTATGTATGTATGTATGTATGTATGTATGTATGTATGTATGTATGTATGTATGCATGCATGCATGCATGCATGCATGCATGCATGTACGTACGTATGTATGTATGTATGTATGTATGTATGTATGTATGTATGTATGTATGTATGTATGTATGTATGTATGTATGTATGTATGTATGTATGTATGTATGTATGTATGTATGTATGTATGCATGCATGCATGCATGCATACCAGAAAGCTGGAAGAACGCCAACATTATCCTCGTACTCATCCATAAGAAGGGAGACGTTAAAGAATTAAAGAATTATATACCTATTAGCTTGCTTTCAGTATTGTATAAAATATTCACCAAGATAATTTCCAATAGAATCAGGGCAACACTTGACTTCAGCCAACCGAGAGAACAGGCTGGCTTCAGGAAGGGATATTCTGCGATGGATCATATCCATGTCATCAGTCAGGTAATAGAGAAATCTGCGGAGTACAATCAACCTCTGTATATGGCCTTCATAGATTATGAAAAAGCATTTGATTCAGTAGAGATACCAGCAGTCATAGAGGCATTGCGTAATCAAAGAGTACAGGAGGCATACGTGAATATCTTGGCAACAATCTACAAGGATTGCACAGCAACCTTGGTTCTCCACAAGAAAAGTAGAAAGATACCTATCAAGAAAGGCGTCAGGCAAGGAGACACAATCTCTCCAATGCTATTCACTGCATGCTTAGAAGAAGTATTCAAGCTCTTAGACAGGGAAGGCTTAGGATTGAGGATCAACGGCGAATACCTCAGCAACCTTCGGTTTGCAGATGACATTGTCCTATTCAGCAACAATGAAGACGAATTACAGCAAATGATTGAGGACATTAATCGAGAAAGTGTAGGAGTGGGGTTGAAGATTAATATGCAGAAAACAAAGATAATGTTAAATAGCCTGGCACGGGAACAAGAATTCAGGATCGCCAGTCAGCCTCTAGAGTCTGTAAAGGAGTACGTTTATCTAGTTCAATTACTTACAGGGGACCCTGACCATGGGAAAGAAATTTACAGAAGAATAAAATTGGGTTGGAGTGCACACGGCAGGCATTGACAAATCCTGACTGTGAGCTTACCACTGTCGTTGAAAAGAAAAGTGTACAATCATTGCATTCTACCGGTGCTAACATATGGGGCAGAAACTTGGAGGTTAACAAAGAAGCTCGAGAACAAGTTAAGGACCACACAAAGAGCGATGGAACGAAAAATATTAGGCCTAACGTTAAGAGACAGGAAGAGAGCGGTGTGTATCAGAGAACAAACGGGGAAAGCCGATATTCTAGTTGACATTAAGCGGAAAAAATTGGAGCTGGGCACGCCATGTAATGCGTAGGATGGATAACCGGTGGACCATTAGCGTTACAGAATGGATACCAAGAGAAGGGAAGCACAGTTGAAGACGGCAGGAAACTAGGTGGGGCGATGAAGTTAGGAAATTTGCAGGCGCAAGTTGGAATCAGCTAGCGCAAAAAAGTGGTAATTGGAGATCGCAGGGGGAGGCCTTAGTCCTGCAGTATATATAAATATAGGCTGATGATGATGATGATGATGATGATGATGATGATGATGATGATGATGATGATGATGATGATGATGATGCATGATGATGATGCATGATGGATGGATGGATGGATGGATGGATGGATGGATGGATGGATGGATGGATGGATGGATGGATGGATGGATGGATGGATGGATGGATGGATGGATGGACACCTGAAAGAGCGTTTGCGACGCATGTGCTGATTTAGGGGGAACTGGAAAACCGCCAAATAGCGGCGGGCCGGTGTATAGGCCGAACTGGCACCCGTCACCGTGAGGGAAAAACCGGCTGTGCCGGTGGAAAACCGGCCAGGTGGCCACTCTAATGTCAATCCAAGCAACTCATACATTAAAGAAAGCGAAGCATTTGTCATGCTTGTGTGTCATGCTGTATAAGGAAGTTCTCACACTATTCCTATACAGGGGAATGTCCTGCCACTGGCCGAAACCTGCCCAATTAAGACTTTGCGAACGCTTTACCAATGAAGAACCCTGACTTTACTATATCAGGAGAAATTCCTTCTTTATACCAGAGCCTTTTCAAATGCTTCACTATATAGTGAAGCTTAATACTATAATATCCGCTATATCCGATGCCGTTTTCCTGCATGTTGCGCCGGCTCTACCGGCGCCGTCGTCTGGCTGCGCGTCCGGACGGCCTGTTCCGACGATATCCCATCACCGACGCCGGCGTATATACGGCTGCGGGGCTCTCATTGATGCACTGGTCATACGGCCGCTTCGGGGCCCCGACGCAGGCTGCGTTGCTGGTTGTTTCTTTATAGGCATTTCATACCGACTGTGCCGCCGAACTCCGCTGTCGGCTTTCACCACCGCCGACGAGAGCATTTTCGTGAACGTTTTTGGTTGTGGCCCCTACGAGCCACCTCATCCGATTTTTCATTGCCCGATATGCCGCGGTGCGATGGAATCCACTGAAAGGTTATGCATTCAGATGAACCATCTTTACATGCCAAGTGGTGTATGTATACTGTTGCTACTATGCCCAGGTGCCAGTTCGAGTTTTCAAGCCTTTCTCATGCGCAGAATTTGCAAGGCTACTTTCAAGTCCGTGAAGATGGTTCAGTAGGTCGCGGAAGATGTGATAAGAAGTAGTATGTGACCGCTTCTATTGAACACAAAGCTCAGCTAATGTCGATGACCTTGTTCTTTCAAGGCGATAGGTGAATGTCTTTCTTGTGGAGGGCACAGACCGTAGGATGAGCTTTGGGGCATTGATGAGCCATCAGTGAAGATTTGCGTCATTTTCGAGTATTCCGCGCTGATATAAACCAGCGCTTTTTGCAGAATAGCTGCTCGGTGCATAGCCTTTTCTGTAGTTTATTCCCCTGCAAAGTAGCATGTCGGGCGAAAATACGCTGGCTAATCACTCTACTTTTCAATAAAGAGCTTTCTCTCTGTATCGGGAATCCACCGTCAGAGGAGACGACATCGTCCATATGGAGGGCAGTGTGTTGGCATTATTAAATTTGTCATGCTTGTGTGATGATTTCAAGCTTAATGTTGTCAACAGCGTGACAAAACCACGTCTTTTTTTATGCGACTTAGCAATCGAAGGAGAAAATTTGAATCCATGTGGCCGTAGCATGAAGCTACAAAGGAAACCCATACGCTTCGTGGTGCAGTCGGATCGATGACAATTTCCCTTTCATGAAGTGATGAAACCTGCCTTGCGCACTTCTGCAGAACTGGAGAACGCAGTTCTGCAGAACTGATTTACCAGAATTGGCAATAAGTAATTATTCACTTGAAGTACGTGCCTAAGGTGCAGACGGGCCGTTGCTCGAATTCGCAAAAAGGTTCAGAGGGAACACTTAGCTTCTGCTACATTTCCCAAACAAGACGAACTTTTAGGAACTCCGAGGCAGATGCGCGAAGATTTATTACGCGCCGCCTCCAGGTATTTATTGCTGGTAGGGGATAGTCGTTACAGGACTCGAAGGCTATTATATAGCCCAGTATACCACCGACGTAGGCATTGTGGAGCTGTACCATGGAGCGGCAGTCACTGCTCATTGCTGTCCATCAGCTCACCATCATACGAAGCGTATTCAGTGCATTGAAAGCGTCCATCCTTCACCGCATACATCGTAGTAGAGTTCTCCCAGTGTGCCTGAAACAAGCTGCATGCAAGCGCAATCTCTGAGACGAAGAGGACGTGACTTGGACTTGTACAATACCTTGTCGTTTGTTGGTACCTCTAGACACGGTTTTTCCGTAGTTAAGTACTCCAAGCAGTTGCACGACGATTCTAAGTGAAATCAGAGGCACCTGGTAAAGTACACTGCTCACGACGAAGGCGCTGTGCGGTTTGACCATAGATGTTGCACGGTTTCAGCAATGTGCTGGCCACTGCATTCTGATTTTCATTAGGCTTCATCGAGCTTAGGTATGTATTGCTTTATCCCTCACTTTTGTAACCCATGTGGAAATTTGTTGTCCATAACACGGATGCAAACACAAGAACTGTTGCTCTCGCTTTCGGTTTCTTGAGCTCAACTCCTAACGTTCCGAGAGAATCGGCGTCTTTATTATGAATAGAACGGTGATATCCACGGTAAAACATTTGCGGGAGCCCATGTAAGCATCCTCTGCTTTAGCTTCACCGACGTGGCTATAGTGATACGGGAGGTGTCTTTACAAGCTGCTATTCTTCCTTTTTAACAACGCTTATCGTTTCAACGTATTATTTGTATGACACTATGTACGGTTATATGGCGTTCATCCTGAGCTTCTCTCCTCACTCACTCGTTTGTGTTGCTTATCACTCAAATGAACCTCACACATTACAGCAGGAGAGAGAGAGAGAAACATTTATTTTCACAGCAGGAGGAAGGGAGGAAGGAAGGAAGGGAGGAAGGGAGGAAGGAAGGAAGGAAGGAACGAAGGAAGGAAGGAAGGAAGGAAGGAAGGGAGGAAGGAAGGAAGGGAGGAAGGGAGGAAGGAAGGAAGGAAGGAAGGGAGGAAGGGAGGAAGGAAGGAAGGAAGGGAGGAAGGAAGGAAGGGAGGAAGGAAGGAAGGAAGGAAGGGAGGAAGGAAGGAAGGAAGGGAGGAAGGAGAGGAAGGGAGGAAGGAAGGAAGGGAGGAAGGAAGGAAGGGAGGAAGGAAGGAAGGAAGGAAGGAAGGAAGGAAGGAAGGAAAGGAGGAAGGGAGGAAGGGAGGAAGGAAGGAAGGGAGGAAGGAAGGAAGGGAGGAAGGGAGGAAGGAAGGAAGGAAGGAAGGGAGGAAGGAAGGAAGGAAGGAAGGGAGGAAGGAAGGAAGGAAGGGAGGAAGGGAGGAAGGAAGGAAGGGAGGAAGGAAGGAAGGAAGGAAGGGAGGGAGGAAGGGAGGAAGGGAGGAAGGAAGGAAGGAAGGAAGGGAGGAAGGAAGGAAGGAAGGAAGGGAGGAAGGAAGGGAGGGAGGAAGGGAGGAAGGGAGGAAGGAAGGAAGGGAGGAAGGGAGGAAGGAAGGAAGGGAGGAAGGAAGGGAGGAAGGGAGGAAGGAAGGAAGGAAGTAAGGAAGGAAGGAAGGAAGGAAGGAAGGAAGGGAGGAAGGAAGGACAGAGTGGAGAAGGAAAGGCAGGAGGAAAGGCAGGGAGGTTGGAATAACTAATGAACGGCCGAGCACATATATTGAGGCTTCGCCGCGATGCCTTTGTGGCCTGCAGAAAAACCCGCTTTACGTCTTTGAGTGAGTTATCTTTTCATATTACTGTTCGCCACGAGATCGATGTAGACTTCGTAGCAGAGTCAAATAATCAGTGAGGATTGGCGTCCGCAAGGCACGCATGGAAATATATAAGGCGGGCACTTTTCTGCGAGGAGCTTTGGGCTGATTTGCGGGTAATTAAACTCGTTGATTGCAGTTAATTGGTAGTACGTACATGTATACTGTCCTGAAATGATATGTTTTTGCACGAAAAGCGCAGAACGTTTCTATTGCACGTAACTAACTGCTTGCCAGTGGATACCAACCTCACGTCTCGGGAGGTTGGTATCCACTGGCAAGCAGTTATTTTTATCGGACTAACAGTACGAAACCTAACTTTAACACGAACCTGTTCTTGCACGGTTATGCGCACGATAACTATACGAAAAAGATTGTCATTATTTAAGGACCAAAATACGCAGCTTGTCCTTATTATTATTATTATTATTATTATTATTATTATTATTATTATTATTATTATTATTATTATTATTATTATTATTATTATTATTATTATTATTATTATTTCATTGAACGCGGCCAAAATGAATTTATGACTAATTTCAAGCACCGTTTTTGCCATTCTGGCAACCATAGTCCAGCCCTCAATTCACACCTCTAAAATCAAGACGTATTAAATCAGACCTTTTGTTCCTCTATAAGGAGGTCCATGACATTATACATTGCCCAAAGCTTACTGGTCGTGTGTAACTTTCCGTGTCGCAAAAGTATACCAGGCAGTATTCCGCGTTCTCTGCCTGACCTTGTTGCGTTACTGTCCTATATATGGCTAGGCTCCAAAAACATGTAATAAGTATTCTGCCTGTATTGTCATATTTCAGAGTTCCTTTCCTGCGTTTTGTATATATGTAGGTAATCATGTTGCGTGATTAACTCCCTTTTACGCTTCTTCGTTTCCTGTTTCCCTGTTTGCTTCTCTATCTCACATTGTTTTGTCTACCACATTTGTCTTCTAAGTACATTTTGTCGCGCGTATTACTTTTTTAAGTGCACCAGTACGAAGGCTCCGTAGCTGCTCCAGAGCACTGTAATGAACATTTGATTGATTATTATTAGTAGTAGTATAATTATTACTATTATATGATTATTAGGAAATTATTGATTGATTGATTGATTGATTGATTGGGAAACTAATAACATAGTCGCAATCTTTTGTGCAACTAGCGGTCCCACGTAACAGCGAAAGAAAATTGATAGCCGCGCCGGCCGCAGTTCAGTATGACGATGTCCCGTGTACAGTCAAATATGTTGCGAATGTAATACTCTATACTTTTGCCTCGAAAGAAGCGGCAAGACAAGAGTGATGACGTATATGAATGGCCGTGATACCAGACTGATTACGCCACCCATGTATCTTGTCTACGTAAGATTATTAGGCCAGCTTTCTTTCTTTCTTTCTTTTTTTACGATGGATCAAAGTGCAAAGGTGCCACACTTTATTAGGAAGACAGCACACATTCTCCAAAAAGGCACAGGGACCCCCTACTTGTCCGGATCAGCAAATGCAGATGCTTCCGGCATAACTATAATCTCGTGTATACCAACTAAGTTATAGCAAGTGCCGCACGCTAAAGAACATGGAGGCTTGAGGTTCTTTATTTTTTCTGGTGAGCAATCTTTTCGCCACCTGATTCGAGTTTCGTAGAATCCTAAAAATTGCCGAGTAAGCAATATATATATATATATATATATATATATATATATATATATATATATATATATATATAAAGTTCTCGCCTTTGCCAGAATCACGATCTCATTGTCAGGCACGCCGTAGTTGGGGTCTACGGATTAATTTCGACCACCTGGGGTTCTTTAAGGTGCACCCAATGGACGGTACACAGGCGTTTTGCATTCCGCCCCCATCTGAATACGGCCGCCACGGCCAGGATTGAACCCGCGACCTCGAGCTCAGCAGCACAACGTCATATCCATTGAGCTACCGCGGAAATCAATATATCGAGACAAGGAGTCGCTAAAAGCGCTGTCATGCATACGACTCTCAATGTCAGATATATTTGCTTAAAACGGCATCGAGCGCCTCCCATGATGTTCTTGAAGCGCTGAGCGGCAGTAAAATTTAAATTGTTGAGGCCAAATGAGGGCGCGACGATCACACAAGACGCTCTCGGGGAGGGTACTCACTGACCTTATTACAGCGCAAACACGACAGCGCGAACCACATGCTTCTGCTTATTGTCAGAAAGTGCAGAATTGCGAATATACTGCAACCAGTGATGTGCGTCCTGTAAATACAGTTCACCTGCTAGTGGTTTAAGAATGATACCGAATTATGACCTTAGAGGTTCTACTCATTACGGTATTGACAGCTATTTATTGCTGGAACGCAGAGAGCAGACGCTGCAATGCTAAACTATATTTCATCCTTCAAAAATCCTGAGCGCACTGCCCACATCCCGACATTCTTGGTTTGAGGAGCTTCCAGCGTCTGAAACATGCAAAGACTGAAACGCCAACCTAGGTGTTCTGTGGCCAAGCACCATCGCAGAGCTATCCTGCAGGCACGCCCAGTCCGCGCGTAGCGCCACATGTATCTTTAAGGGAACCTCTAGCATCGCCTCCGAGATTGGTAATCTCGTCGGAGGGAGCATACATAGAGCAGAATCGTGCGTGCCGCCGCCTACTCGAATGTCTTCTGCCTGCCAAGGGGTGGCGCCACGATCGCGAAGCGCCGGTGAGAAAGAGGGGGGGAATGGGTCGGGGCAGATGCAGGGCGGCGAGTAACGGGAAAGGAGAAACAGCGGTTGCGGGAGGCTGAGCAGCCGTGCGGTGCTGGCTGTGTTGTCGCGTCGTTGCGAGTCGGGTCGCTGTCGCTTCGTCCCCTGTCACTTTTGCTACACGGCATGCGATAGTGCGCGCGCCGGAGAGCCCCGCCGTGCCAGCTGCAAGCGGGGAGGCTGCTCGTGCGAGCCGGACCAAGCATCACGCAGCGGCCCTCACATGGGACAGGCGAGCCGATGGTTTCCTCCGCGCACGGTCGTCTGCTATCGCTCCGTGGCTGGGCCCCGGACGGAGAGGACGATGTCCCGCCCTGCACCGTCGTCGCTGTCGAGCATCGGCCGCCACCTCCGGCCGGAGAGAAGTCGGCGCTTGCCGCGCTCTTCGGGTGCGATCGGAACTGGCTGCTTAAGGCACTGACCACGATTGCCGTGCTCGGGGGTCTCGTTCTCACGCTGCTATGGGGCAAGATGTACGTTCGCGAATGCCTCGTCTGGCTGGACAACCAAGACAGCGAGACGGTGTGCCTCGTCTTCGTGCTCATGTACACCTTGGTGGCCTTTCCGCTTACCTGGGGCTACATCCTGCTCAATTTCGCCTGCGGCTACCACTTCGGTCTCGTCCTGGGCGTCGCGGTCACAGCCGCGGCCGCGTCCGTCGGCATCTCGGTAGCGCACACGGTCATGAAGCGCTTCTTCCTGGGCTTCATCATGGCCCGGCTGCTGTCCAGCGAAGTAGTCCGCTCCACCTTGGCGTTGCTTGACACTGGCCACGCCTTCAAGGTGGTCATCATCTCCAGGCTCACGCCCATCCCTTTCGGCCTGCAGAACGCTATGTTCGCGGTGAGTCCCTCTGCATGTGTCTCCCTCTCGATCCCGCAGCCTCGGAGCGAGTACGCGCGCAACCAACGCGGAAGCTGACCGAGTTGCGCGCAAAGCTCGCCCTTCCTGCAGGTATACTGCACACCAATGCGGCCGTCGACCGCGCCAGCAGTATGCCTGCACTGGATGCACTTTTGCGGGTCATCCCGTCCTCGCGATTGGTGTTTGGAGGGCTTTGTTTGCCTCAACAACACTCGAAGTATGTGAGAAATTAGTAAGCTGCGAACAGATTGTAAAGCACAGTGTTTCGTAAACTGCGGAAACAGTTAGTTTATTTATGTATATAGAATGTTTTCAAAAATAGAGGGTAGGGGAGTCCATTATGCATGCATAGCGCGGATATGTATAGACTGGTGAATGTGCACCAAAAAAGAAAAGGATCGGAGTGCCCTGGTTTGGTGTTGTAGAAGTTAATGTTTCCGATCAGTCTGCAGTGCAGAATATGGAGACAGGACACGTAGTCGGATGGAGGCCAGATCGTATATCTCCAGGCTGTGCAGAATATGTGCGTAGTCACGCGAGTAATCGTCTTCAACATCATGACCGCGATTCACTCTTGGCGAATAATTCGCTATCGTGAGCAATGGGTCCGCTTTGGCGGCACCGCGCATGCAGCGTCTCTTCCCGAGAAATCCATGCTTTATACGTACCTTTAGCATGGATCTTCAAAGGCGTAAGGGACTGCACTTCGCAAAACAACCAAGAAAAAGCTCCGAAGATACGAAGTGCCGGCGGTGCATGAGTGAGGCAGTAAACGTTCAACTTTGAATATTGTGTGAATAAGTGGAGAGCCCTCCGAAAAGTGACATTTTCAAACTGTCTACGTACAATCCATTCTCCTCATTTAAATGGCTGTCACACTGACCGCCAGGCAAATAACGCGAAATATCAGAGGCCACATTTACATTTCGTGCCGTGAAACGTTAACAAACATTCCAAACCTTTGGCAGGCTCTCGAAGCATTCATTGGGGTGTATATTATAAGTTCAAACTAATCAAGAACCGAGCGTAGTAGTTACTCCCTATAAGTGCTATAGGTCGTAGCAGTCGATACAGACTCACCAATGAGTACTTAGGGTACTAAGTTACATACATTACATTATGAGGTTTTACGTGCCAAAACCAGTTCTGATTATGAGGCACGCCGTAGTGGGGGACTCCGGAAATTTGGACCACCTGGGGTTCTTTAACGTGCACCTAAATCTAAGTACACGGGTGTTTTCGCATTTCGCCCCCATCGAAATGCGGCCGCCGTGGCCGGGATTCGATCCCGCGACCTCGTGCTCAGCAGCCCAACACCATAGCCACTGAGCAACCACGGCGGGTAGGGTACTAAAGTTGCTGCTGCTCAGTACCAGCACGAATTAAAAGTGCACTGAAACTCTTCGCGTTAACGAAAGCGGACCATAAGCGTTTAGTTCAATAAGATTTGTCGCTGTGCTATAGTTGGTTAGGTCACGGTCTAATAAATGCATATCAGCGAAAATTTAAGGCAGGACGGAAGCCCGTTCTCTTTTTTTGTGCGTCCCGTGTCGAATTTGCGCCGTAACAATATGCGTATAGACCCTTTCCGTGTTTACAAACAGAGCTCCCCAAAGGTTTCCGGTCAAGTGCTCTGCAACAACAAAACTTATAATAGCCTATATAACTTATAGAACTTTCCTGCTGGCACCAGTTTTTCTGCAGAGTAAGAATTTTTATAAGTGAGATTTACTGCTAAGTACAACTAAAAAGCTACACATACGTATATAGTAGTTCGACGCATGGGGCACTTTTCTAATATTTGAACGCATCAAGGACTTCTGCCTATAGTATATATTATGAGACAAAACACTTCTTTTTCCTTGACTAACTTGACTGTCAAAAATGCATGACCGGAAGCTTTCTGGGGTCATAGATGCACTGCTGCCACAGCGCGCATAAAAGGGACTATATATGCTATATATAGAGCAAAAATGGCCTCAGTGTGGCGGACGACGCGGTCGTTGCAGCATCTTCATGGACACGGGTTAAGAGTCGGAAGGGGGTTCCTGACTGCTGACACAGGCAGCCCTCCTTCGCAACCTCCTTCCCCGACCTCGACACCTGTCAAGCGCTTCCGACGACACCCTTCGATGTGGGGCAACGCGTTATTCTCACGGGCGTCGTTTGATCACGCCGTCGTCACGCGCCAGACGGCTGGTGGGCGCCAGCTTTAACCCGGCAGCCGCTCTGTTTCGTAAACGTATATGGGCCTACAGATACC
Source organism: Dermacentor silvarum (assembly GCF_013339745.2). NCBI lineage: Eukaryota > Metazoa > Arthropoda > Arachnida > Ixodida > Ixodidae > Dermacentor > Dermacentor silvarum. Next base: position 84,377,889 of record NC_051154.1, on the reverse strand, counting down.
GCCGCATGTGGAACGGCAAGACGCGCACGCGATGGCAGCTGGGCCCGCTGCGGTGCAGGCGTGCCGTAACCGACCGGAACCCACAAGGACAAGGGGGAAAGGATCGAGGAAACGGGCGGAGAGGGGCTTGTTCGTGTGGGCGCTCTTGACACGTGACCGTCCGTTGCGCTGGAACCATGAATTGCCAGCAAGACCGACCTGCTTGTTGGCAGTTCCTCTCTCTCGATCATCTCTTTTTCCCCGCGAACTAAAGGCCTAATTTGTTATTTCGTATCTGCCTCTCCCATCTCTCTCTCTCTCTCTCTCTCTATCTATATATATATATATATATATATATATATATATATATCTTGAAGGTATAAGAAATATATTTGGTTGCCGCAATGTCATAATTGAAAAGTACGTGGATGCGCTTCTCCAAAAAACAACGCCAAAATAATTTTTTTCTTTTTTTAAAGAAGCGCATCAACTTTTCAGTTATATATAATTTAGGCCACCACAGGCGGTGCAGTAAAACTATGTTCTGAATTTCACACCCAGGTTATATATAGTTATAACTAACGTGTGAAATTTAGAAGAGGGTTATATAGTGCACCGCCTGTGGTGGCCTAAATTCGCAGCTGCAAGCTGCAAGGTCAGTTTCAGACAGGGAGCAGACAACTATTACTATTACTGCAGAGCGTGATGGCCCCCGACTGGGAGTACGGATCGTGACTCGCACAGCGCCATGCAGGCCGTGTATACACACACCACAACGTCGGGGTGAAACGCTGTGCGGGCGGTGGTGCGTGTTGCACGCCGCAGCGACCGGCCGGGGCCATCATCAAGGAGGCGGCCGCGGCATTTTTTCCCAGACCATTTCCTTCCACGCACGCTCGTCAGAAAAACGCGACGCCGGCCGAGCTACAGAGACGCAAATAATGGGGCGCATATTCGCTGTCCCTATACATTGTGTTGCACACACACACCGTCGGCGCGTCTTTTCACAGGTACGCGAGTGCGTGAGACAGAAACTACACAACTGCACGCGACGATAATGGCGATGACGATGATGATCACTGTAGTAAACCGATGATTAGTGGAGATTATTAAATGTATAGATATATAGAGGATTCGAGACAAACATATACTCCTATATCGAGGTGCGCTTCTATGTTGTTTTGTAGTTTATGCATTGTACTTTGAAAAAGAGTTTGTGTGTGATTGACCCTCTTGACGTTGTGTACAACTCTAACGGTCCTATAGTCAGGTGACCGCTCGTGTCACCGTTAGCCAAGCAGCCACAACATCTGTGCGGTACTGATTACCCGCCCCGGTTGCTCAGTTCCTACAGCGCTGCGCTGCTGAGCGTGCTGTGTAGTGATTACAATAATAATAATAATAATAATAATAATAATAATAATAATAATAATAATAATAATAATAATAATAATAATAATAATAATAATAATAACTTTACGTATCAAGCTTCACAGCAAACGGCGGGCATCAGGATTTGCGCGATAATAATCGTTACGATTATGAATTAACAAAATTTCACTGTGTAGTTTTCCTAATTAATGAATTTTGGGGTCATGTTGTAATTGCAGTAGTTGATGTCAACCGCGGCACTGAAATAATAACCAACATGGATGCTCTAAACTGTGTGTATAGCATTGAGACATAAGTATTCTATACCTGCAGTGAAATGGCATTGCTAGTGACCGTCAATATGCTTCCGCGCTGTGGCAAATTGCAGTAAGAAAAACTGTTCAAGTCGAACAGCAGCGGCAATTGAAAGGCGGCAAACTCTTTGAGTCCGTGTTTAGCAAAGCTATATATAGCATTTCTTTGTTCTCGCTATTTATTCGCGCTGCTATATAGTCTTGTATATATAAGGCTGTGTCAGGATCGGTTACACTTAGTGGAACTTGATAATGTGGGTTGAAACTTCAATGCCATTGAAGTTGAAGTTGCCGACAACGGGAAATACTACGCATTTTTTTTTCTTATAGCACGGATAGTTCAAAATTTTGGTCTGAAACAAAGGTGTGCGACTAATAGTTTTGACAAAAAAAGGCACATTTGTGAACAATCAAAAACAAGAATAACAGAAAACTGAAATATGTTATCTTTCTTTTTAAAAAAGATATTGAGCTTTATATAGACAACCCAACTATAACTGATACCACATGGAGGATTTAAAAAGCAAAACCATGTTCATGACTCGCAACTATTCCATAGCACCTTTCAAAGTCTCACCCCACCTAAGTTCATCGAAGTCTCTATTGCTTCATTGATATTATCACTCAATATTCTTTCATTTCCTTGAAATTATTCCAATATCTGCAACTTTTTTATGGCAAATAAAGCGTACAACGGACATTTTCTTTGATAACTACAGGATAAGTACGCCGTTACGTAACTTTTACTGTCTTTAAGTAATATATAACGCTATAGCAGAAGGTTACAACCAACCTTGTCCGTTGTACGGTGTGTTCTGGCAGTGTAACTCATGTGTTATTGCCATGCATGAAATACAAATAACTGCTTAAGTATGTCACTGTAAAGCCTGTATTGAGTTAAGTGTCTTTTGTTGTTGTTGTTGTTTTTGCTGTCGTCGTCGCTTTTCTCGTCGGAGGGCAACATTTTAGCGAAGAAGGTGCGTGCAGTTCGTTGACCGTGCAGCACGCGCGAATGAGCCCACTCAAAGTCTCCTTGCGACGAATGATGACTCGTCAGCTGAGGATATCCATGCTGTTGTCACGATGCACTTCGTTCGGACACATTGAATAGCGCGACGCTAAAGCAAAATGACATGTTAATCGAGTCACATTGCTAAATGAGGCTTACGGAACAGCAAATAGCAGAAGAAAAAAAAGAAGTTTTGCTTTGCCAGAAACTGACGCAGAAGTGAAAGAAGGGCGGCGACACCACCTTCGCATGCACGAAGCAGCGCCTGCGTCACCACATAATATACGGCAATAAATAACTTGAGGCGGAGTCTAGTTTATTACAGAGAATGAAAAATATAATCACATCACAATACAAAATGAACAAAAGTTGTACCTGCATGCAGTCTTGTTGACGTTTCCCGTAGGAAACCACTGAAATCTGCTAAATCTGTGACGTCACGTAGCGACGTCATCGACGCCACGCTTTGGGAGCGAAATTCGGAAAGGGAAGTTTGGCCTCCGTTTTGTCTGCTAACCGTCGCCTTTTCTCTCTTTCTTTTGGCTTTTTTTTTTTTTTTTTGCTTTCTCTCTCTTCCAAAGTCGCTGCGGCCGGAATTTGATCCCGCGACCTCGTGTTTAGCAGAGCAACGCCAAAGCCACTACGTCACCATGGCGGGTGGTGATCCGATTTTGTCAGGCTGAATTTTAGCAGAGTACGCAGCTGATACCAACCCGACCAGAGCACCGTGGTTCCCTTCGCTGGAACACATTTGCCGCGAGACAAATTTAGACCGGCGTAAATTGGGGGAGAACAATCTTAGCATCAGGTCGCGCTTGTCCGTGCCTGTTGCATGGCTGCGCTTCGCTCCGTTCCTCCGTCGTGCAATCGCGCATACAGAAGCGCAGGCAGCGAAACCGCTGATCGAGGCGTCTGCCGAGCTGCAAGCTATGCGGCTGACGGTGTTTGTTACTCGAGCGTCTCAAGTGTTTTCTTTTCTGTTTTTGTTTTTTCTTTCCGCGACCGCGCGCGCAGGCCTCTCGAGAGGTGTACGGCGATGAGCAGCTGCGCACCCAAGTACCGTTTCAGAAAGCTGAGGTGATGCCTTCGCAGCCAAAAAACGGCCACTACAGATCCCTATCTACAACTCCGTCTTCCATATGGCCTGCCACTGCGTGGCTTTACTATCCCGTGTTGCCGACCTATACGGCTGCAGGAATGGCAACACGAATATATGTGCTCTTTCACGCACACACTAAACGCACACTCATATTCCCAGGTGTAGTGAAACGATCGCGCACCTCTTCTGTGATTTATCTCGTTTTAGAGTACAAATAATGGCGCTGGACAACCGTCCGCGATACGAGAGGTCATAATTATTTGACATGTGGTCTCGATCAACAACCGCGCGAACGCCTTTACTAGGCGCTGCTGTGTTTTTCTAGGCACCGCAGTTGCGATCTCGGAAGCCACGCCAAAGCTTCGTCCTTATATTCTGGCTACACAATTAAATGACCTCGTGACTTGGCAGGCTGATCGTATTCGACAAAGCATTGCGCTCCAAGTGCGACAATTGGTAGCGGTTACGCACGTGCGCAGAGTCCGATTATACCTTCGTGCGTTTAGGGGGAACAAAAAAGTGTCAGTTTGGAAACTGAGGCCAGTGAAAAGGTATAGCTAAAGCGCAATAAATGAAGCGCCACAAGAACGAATATTTGACAGAACCACGTATTACTCGTCGTTTTTATGGCATCTGAACGATCGTGGCGCCAGAGTTGCCTCGAGTAATTTTAGCAGGAACCTTTATGGCTCGCACGCGTGAGCACGTGACTGTGGCACAGCGGTTGCATTTTTTTTTTTTTTTTTTGCCGACGAAAGTTGTTCTACGATGTTCCGTAACTAAATATGTGCAGCGTTGTGTGAGCTTGCGCCGTCGCCAGCTAATCGGCCACAGTCCTATTCACAGATCTATTCGCAGAAATTGTATTAAAAAAAAAAATTGCCCGCCAATCCACCCTGTGAAGGTGGTTGGAAAGCGAAGCTTTTTACGCCACCCTCACGGTGACTGCGGCGCACTTGATATTTCACACACTACAACGTAACTTTAACCACGGCCTTTATTATTATTTACTTCACAACAATGTTCACTACTGCTTTATGATCGGTGTGATATACACTACTAGACTACCCCATAGTGGGGTAGTCTAGAAAATGAACCGAAGCAGTTACTAGGCTGGAAGGGTTTCGAATGACGTCAACCCTCTTTCAAGCAGCTGCATAAGCTTTGCAACAGCTGCAATCTAATCTTACGGACCGCGCCGAGCCTGTTTCCGTTGTTTGCCCGCAGCCCTTATCATCCATCATGTTGGATCATCACTTTGAAGCTTTTTTTGTGTGGTTTTTCTTGCGAAAACGAGTGCTTAGTTGTACGCTGAATGCCTGAATTCAAGTAAGCTATACTGCTATACCTGCAATTGTTAGCGGTTCGTCGGGATCGTTTTTTGATTACAACGACGGACACGACAGAACCCTTGGCTGGTAGAGGTACAAAGCTTCGCTTTAAAAACGAGCGCGGATTGTACCGCATCTCGAATATCATATCGTTCTCCGGTGCGGTTGGGACTTGCACTTACGATTTCCGTCTCCGATTGGATTTCACCCGCTGTCCATTGCATGCGCGCGCTGAGTATTGTCGTTCAGAGAGAGATAATCATCTTTATTCGGAAACCGTGTCATGGCCTTACCGACTCTCTTCTTATAGATTACACGTGGTGGATATATGCAGAAAAGGACTGCAGGGAGTGTTCTTGGCGCGCACGCGCGTTGCTCTGTCAAGCACTGCGGATATATAGTGCCGCCCCGCTTCCATGGAGTGGCAGTCTCCACCACGCAGGTCTGCCACGAACACGCGGAGTTTTCGCCGACCATCTATATCACTCACCACTTTGCTGCACCTGTCACCAATGCCTCTCTTCTCTCCACCCACCGACCGCGCGAGCAAAGTGCCGTGGCAACGGTGTGCCCCACTCGAATGCGTTCGCTTATATTCGTTCCCCTTTCTCCGTTTATCCTAGAAGAGTGATGTTAAACGAGACTTCAAGATGAAAAATGTGCGTGAGCTCATATTGATGTTTGCTATCGTCGCGTGCCTACAAAATGTCCCATCACATATGCATGTCGAATGGGGCGGAGAAGCATGGCATCGCGCGAGTATGTATAGCGAATATCGCCTGTCTAGCGTGTCCGCCGGTTCACTTCTCTTTCTTTTTTTTATCTTTCCTTCTTCTTATAACACCTCGAATGGCAACTTCAGGTTGCGTGCGTTGCTGGCGTGCGACCGCCGGGACGTTGCATGCCAGCGTCGTCGGCACGAATGAAAAATACGCGGTCGCAGCCAGCGCACGCAACTTGGCGGTTGCTCGCGGGTGTTGCTTAACCAAAATGGGGGTGCATAACGCGATAGAAAAGAGCTTCCAGCCAGACCACCTTCTCTGAGCTCGGCACTCACACAAGAAAAAGAAACAGCGCACTATAAGTGACGGTTAGCTGTCTGGCATTTAATCTTTTTTTCTTCCTTCTACTTCTCTCTCCCTCTCTCAACCAGACGTGCGTGCGTCTGGTAGAAGTTTTGGCTGGTTTGCGTTAGCTATCAAAAAATAACAACAAAGAAAGGAACGCTGCTCTCCAAAATGAGGGCACGCCGCAAACGTAGACGGTTTTAACTTCACCGCGCAGTGCGCGACCCGGCTGCAAGTATCTGTGCCTCCTGCATAGCTATATACAGTAGACTCCCTTTAAGAAGAACTCGGAGGGACCATGAAAATTTTTTCGTCTTATCAGAAGTTCGTCTTAACAGAAGTGCCCTCCAAAAATTAATTGGCAACATGACCAGGTACATCCAAATATCTTACTTCAAAACGGTGATGATATATGGGTTTTATGGGTGCGAGGGCCAGGAATGGCCAATGAGCGGCAATACTTCAAAACGTTAAGTGAAGTAGACCTACAACGGGGGAAAATGACATAAAAGGAATTTATTTAGCTGAACTTAATAGAAAACTGTCTTCAAGTGGTACTCTTGCTTGGTTTTATCCAGTCCGTGATGAATGTTTGTCGCTTCTGTGCAAATCGGCGAGCACCCACAAACGACGTCGTCTCACCTAATGACCTTAAAAACCCTTCTGTGCCTTCGTTCTGCTGGAAAAAGTTCTCTAGGCCGTTCAAGCAAGCACCTGCTGCCTCACAGGTGTCGGTGGCCAACACCGGTGGCGCCGTCGCGGTGGAGAACCTGTAGGTACAGTGGCACTGTACTGTAGGACCCATGTGATATGGCGCGAGGTCACATGCACCCACTGAGAAACGGCATTGGCCAGGAGAGTTTCTCCGCTTTTTTTTTTTTTTTTTTACTTTTTTCCCCTCTTCTTTTCGCCTCTGTCTACAAGTGATGTGCGCCGCAGGCCTCCAGTCGGGTGCCTCGACGCGTGCGCCCTCGGGCGCGGCGCCTCGTGGCACCCTATATCCCCCAGGATCGGTAATGGAGGCGGTCACTCCGAATGTTCGTCTTAATCGAAGAGTACTTCTGAGGCGGTTCATCTTAAACGTTTCTTTTTTTTTTTTTTTTTTTGGGGGGGGGGGGTTGAGTCCATGGAAAACCAAACAAACGTTCTCATGTTGTTCGTTATATGCGAGAATTCGGCTTAACCGAGTTCGTCAGGTCACTGTATACGGGGTGATCATTATTAAGGTTTTCCGAATTTAAAAAATTGTCTGTGGTAGATAGCATAATGTTTGTCCTTGAGCTGCACTATTTGAAGAGGCGGACATTACTAGCACGACAAATGGAAACACATATTCAACTATAATGAACAAACATTCGCTATTTAACTTCTTAATTAATTAGTTTACGGCACATATTGCAATTTACTAATTGTAGCCCGTGAGCTTGCAAGACACTTGAAGTGAATGTCCAGGATGACACCAGTTGCGAGATATATTTCCCGAAAGTGTGGAACGATACACGTGGGCGTTCCAGCTACTTCTGTGCTTCAATGCATAATGAGCGTTTTGTAAAAAAAAAGTAAGTAGAAATTAACCACAGTAGATTTTTACGGCTAGTTTGATGGCGCATATCCTCCTAAGACCCCTTGTACAATGCATTGCACATATTGCATTCTAATTTTTTTTTTTTTTCAAAATTCACTCGGAACAAATTACGCAAAATATTCATTCTGGGTATGAAGTACGGTGCATATGTTACTGTAATGAAGAGGTTTACTCATATTCTTGTCATCCGCTTTCGAGGAATTTGACACTCAATTTATCTAGACCTCTGTGCCGTCCCAGACGGCCGAAAGCAACCTTGAGGTGGGTTTCGAACTCACTGAGATTGCGTGAAACGCGGCAGCAACATGGCAGTGTACGTTTTCACGTACATGGAGGCGCAGTTTTTGGCATCTAACCTTGGTGTTTAAACTTCGAAAATTGCTTTTCAAGCTCATAACATAGCAGTAGACAATAAAAACGACATTGAAGAGCGATTATATCTCATAGTTGTGTTCGGGTCTCAGGGGGATATCTCCAAACTGAGGCCATTCTGAAAATTCATTCCATGTGGATACGCCTTGCAAACTCACCGGCTACAATTCGTAAATTGCAATATGTGCCGTAAAGTTTTTAATGAAAAAGTTAATTAGTTAATGTTCTTGGCAATTAGTTGAATATGTGTTTCGATTTCTCGTGCAAGTAATGTCCGCCTCTCTGAATAATCCAGCTCAACGATTATAGAATTATGTTATCCGCAACAGGAGATTTTTAAAAATTCCGGAAAACTTAAAAAAAATTATCACTCCGTATAATCTATCCTGGCATATCCGTGATGCCGTGCGCACATGTGGCGTGAAGATGGACTCGGGGCTTTTTTTTTTTCTTTTTTTTTTCTGCGGTATGAGAACAGATGCACTTATGATGCGCGTGTCCCTCTACCAGCATGCAGCACTGCCGAGCCCACCGTGTATGCTAACACTACACACAAACATTGGAGAAAAAAAAAAGCAGCCTAAAATACGTCTTTGAAAGCGCACCACTTGCTGGAAGAGCAGTAAATAGAGAAGAGGAAGGCGCAGCGCAACACATCACATGACACGCACACAAACACAGGAGGATCACTGTTATACCGACGAGATGGCGCTCTGCGTGGACATATACACGCAAGAAAGCAGTGGCGCCGTAACGGGAAGGCGTCGCCCATCATACTGCAGCTCGTCCGAACCTATTCGGTAAATAAATAATCTCGTGTGTGGCAGCTTTGCGAACAAGTGCGCGCGTTTGTGTGCTGTGAGCAGATTCGCAAGGCCGTTCTGCCGAGAAGCATAGAGCATTTTTTTTTTATTGCGATAGCAATTATATGGACACTCAAAAGCAGATTTCTGCCGTCGGCGTCGCCGTCGCCGTCGCCGTCGCCGTCGCCGTCGCCGTGAGGTTCCGTATGACGTCAATGGAGATGAAATCGTGGCCGCGCGCCGCCGAACGCTGTATGTGCGAGTGAAAGGGCGCGAGGGACGCGCTCTTTCACGGGGAGTGAACGCACGGCGGAGAACAAACGCGCGTTCTGCGCCGTGCTTCCTTAAGGGCTGCAGAAGTAGGCGTCTCTTTCCTCCTTTACAATCACCATATATGTAGAGCAAACGCGCCTTCTTCCGATGCGCGAGAGGCCGTGGGGGAGGGGGGGAAGGGGGAGGGAAGGGAGGCGACGTTTAGCTGCGGCACCAAGTGCCTATTTATATCAGAGGCTCCGGCAACAGTCACCAACGCCGCACGCATTTTGAGCGAACGCGGGCAAAATGCCGACGGTTTTTTGTGAATCCGGTCCCATGGATTCCCGCGTATATACTTTATACGACTAAGCTATATTTCAATCTATACTTGTATGCACACCAGCGCTGCCTCGGAACAATACCGGCCAGCTTCATTGAATAATATATGCGATACGAACATTAAAGCGCGCTACATTCTGGAGCATTCGTGCACGATCGCATTGCCTCCTATGAGGTGACGAGGTCGGCACGCTGCGTTCAAGGTATATGTATAATACTAACAGACTATAGAGGACACAAGAGTCCGGCTGGTGTGTTTCGAGAAAGATCGCAATTCAGAACTGGCTTGCAACGAAGGCGATTCTTACAAATGTGAGATTTGAACTTGATCCTTATTCTTGTGCCTGTTTGGCGCCTGAATACTGATAGAAAGCTCACATAACTGCATCCAAAAGTTACATATCATAGTGCTTCGGGTATACGCTGTATATAGTGGGCAGCTCCCTATACGGCACACGGAAGTTTCTACTTGCTTCTTCTTTTCTTTCTTTTTTTTTGCAATTTGGCTACGTGTTCCAAACTAAGCCAATTAACGCACATTCAAACAGGCGAAGACAAATGTAGCGCGAAGCGCTAAGTCTCTGTCGCTTCGACACGCGATTTGAGCGGTGTGCATGGCGTCCTCGGACCGTGGCGGTGTCCTGGCTCTGAAACGTGCTCCACTAAGGCGCTTTCTGTGTGATTCAGGCGTGGTGAGACTGTAAATAACTTTTGTGGTAGTGCATCTCGCGCATGCGTATTCATTGATGTGCGTATGCTTTGTTTTTGATTTTAACCTTTCGTTCAACCCTCACCATCTCACTTGGAATAGCATGGCAAGCATTTCGCTATAGTTAACATTTCCAGATACTATTCAAATTTCTCTCTCTCTCTGTCGCTACCTGTCTTCGCCCGTTTGAGTGCGCGCTGATCTGTTGAAAGTAAGTGTCCCTATTTCTTAGTAACGCCAAAGAAATACGCTATCGTTCGTTCTGCTTCATTCCGCATCTTATAATTCGCTTAGTTTGTTACAATGTGGCTGGGGCAAACTTTATTGCCCCCCGCCACCTCTCCTGTTTTTCTTTTTTTCTGTCGAGACGAGAACGATAACGTTTCAAGTATTAGGTTGTATCAACGTGCGGCGTTTTGTGTAGCGAAGGGTTTGTCACCGACTTGAACCTCGCGATAAGGCGACACACGACAATACAGAGTTTTAGATAAGGGGACGCAAGTGGCCTTGCGTATACGTATATACCCAAGAACACCAACGTTTCCTTGGATTTTGCTGGTACGCCAGCGGCTGTTGCGAATGCAAGCTGAACGCCGAGCCTCTCTTGCGATCCCCTAATCTAAAACCCTCTACTAATCTCGGTCCGCGTTGCGTGACGCTGCGGTGGCACTCGAGCACCTCGACGTGTACTATATACTCGCCTGCCGCATCGCCAAGCCAGCGCCGCGAGCTCAACTGGAGACCTCGCAATGAGTCGTTGCACAACGACCAAGCCGCGGATTATACTGCATGCGGCGGGCCGGCCGGTGAACCGTTTCAAGGAAATCGTGTTTACGCGTATAACCCCGCTCGAGCAGCGCATATTAACGCGTATATATATATATATATATATATATATATATATATATATATATATATACATGCGCGTTGTTTGTCTGCCAGACGGGGTAATGTACAACTTTTCTTGCGTGTGTTGCGTAACTTCGCCCTGGCCGTTCTCGTTATGTACTACGTCCAGTCTGCGCGCGCTGTCCCCGTTTTTCAGCCGGATCGCGGGGGCCCCCCGTGTTCCCTTCCGTGCCCGTTCGTTTCACCTGGTCCGTGTTTTCGCGCGCAGCGCACTGGCTGCAGTCGTGCGCGTGGCACGTGTCCAGCTCGCTCTTCCGCCCGGCTGACCCGCTTCTCAATGGCTGCAGGATTTGGACGCTATACACTCCCAACCAACCAACCCCCCCCCACTTTTTTTTTTTTTTTTTTTTTTTTTTTTTTTTTTACCCGCGCCGAGCTTTTACGCGTGCGCGCGCGCGCACTTGGCAGTGGAGGAAATGCAGTCGCTGCTGCTTCCGAAATTCGCCAGGCGAGTCCGCGCGTTTATAGCTGCGCATATTTGTAACGGAGCGAAGCAGGAATCCTCGCCGTGCGCGCAGCAAACGCGGGTCCTTGCGTTTTCCAGTGTTGTGATGCGCACCAGGACCGCCGGGCCGGGTGAATCGGTCGCGGCTACTCGTCGACGATTTTAGCCGTAGCTAATGCGGAAGTGATTATACCGGCCAACACCAACATAGTAAGCGCAGCTATGTAAAAAGAAAAAAGAAAAAAAAGATAGATAGATAGATAGATAGATAGATAGATAGATAGATAGATAGATAGATAGATAGATAGACAGACAGACAGACAGACAGACAGACAGACAGACAGACAGACAGACAGACAGACAGACAGACAGACAGACAGACAGACAGACAGACAGACGGACGGACGGACGGACGGACGGACGGACGGACAGACGGACAGACAGACAGACAGACGCTTGTGCGCAGGCCTCTATGTATATGTGGGAAGTGCTGTAGTATGCTGATCACATTGCGCATAAATCCATAAGTTTAAACGGACAAGATTCTGTACCAATGGCGTCTAAGACTAGAGCAGAGACTGAAGGTTGTATAACGCAGCAGTATAATACGGCGAGCGCTGAACTCTCATTTTCACGGTGCGCTTTGCATTCGCCGCGTCGATCCGACCAACGCTGCTCGTGCCTGCGCTCTGTCAAGGCATGCAGACGGGGAAGTGCGCGCCGCAGAGGATACGGTAACCGGCAGCAGGGGATCCCACGCGAAAATAAAAAACAACAACCGGGGGCGCGATGTCATAACGGTTCGCAAAGCGACCGGTTATAACATCGCGCCCCAGATCACGGAATGATCTTTGTGCTCGCAAAGCACTTCGAAGCAACACGTTTACCTAAATCCCTTTTAAGCAAAGCTATACGGCCAGGAGTAATTTTTCTTTATTCTGAGGTTTTGTGCCACAACCACGATATAATTATGAGGCACGCCGTAGAGGGGGGTCTCCGGATTAGCTTTGACCACCTGGGGTTCTTCAACGTGCACCCAATGCACGGGCGTTCGTTGCATTTCGCCCCCGTCGAAATGCGGCCGCCGTGGCTGGGATTCGATCCCGCGACCTCGGGCATAGCAGCGCAACGCCAAAGCCACGGCGGGTCAAGAGGAAAATGTTGAACCTCGTGTGCAAGCCGTATTTCGATGGGGGCGAAATGCAGAAACTCCCGTGTACCGTGCATTGGCTGCACGTTATAAGGAACCCCAGGTGGCCAAAATTAATACGGAGTCTTCCACTAAGGCATGTCTCAAGTCGTATCTTGGTTTTGGCGCGTGAAACGCCATAATTTAACTCCTTGTGCAACACTTTCCGCGGAAAATGGCAACCGTCATTGATATAACTTGGAGTACATGTATGGTCGGTATTGAAGAGAAAATCGAGATATATAAGCGCGCCGATCGTCCGCGTTTTTTTAAGACGAATGCAGCTGCTTGGTGCTCATGCGCATAGCAGGACTTCGTTATAAGCAGGATTTTGTTCCAATGGCCAATACACTAGAGATGGTCGATTAATTTTTTTATTCGATTAACTTTTCATCGTTCACCATTTTCTCCTTTAATCGATTAATCGCTTTCGATGCAAGGTTTCTCATCGATTAATCGATTAATCGAAATTTTTGCCGGCCACCTTAAAAAGGTTGAAACACAGTTATCTACTTTTCTGAAACTATTTTTTAATGCTTGAGAGGTGGAACCAAGTTAGAAATACAACTGTATAAAGTTTAATCATTAATTTGTTAAATACTAAATAGAGTAGGCACTAGTGACCTTTGAAAATATAAACATTATATGTTACTAAATGGCACTTAGAGCAGCATTAAACAAGATAAATAGCACTAGTGAATTCCTGTACAATACAGTTAAACAAGAAATAAGAAAAATGGCAGAAGTCCAACTATAATATGCAAAAAAAATTGCAATATGCACAGGGGAAAAAATTACTGGAGTGAGGCGGAAGTGGACACGTCTGACGCTGGATATCAGAGGCCATCCAATTCGTCGTGCAACTAGCGTTCGTTCCCTGGGCGTCACCATAGACAGCAAGTTACTGTGGCGACGCGTGGTTGAAAGTGTTGTGGCTGCATCAGTGCAAATAGACAACGCACTTCGCCGCTTGGCAGGTGTACGTTGGGGAAAGAATACAGTGCCCGTGCTTACACTGAACGCTGCATTGCCGCATTCTCTATGAATTGCCGCTCATATATAACCATCACCGAGTCAATTCGAGCGCTTGGAAGCAGTTTATAGAAAGGGACTTCGCTTGGCGATGGGAGTTCCTCGGGCAGCTTCAAACAAGAAGGTTACTAATGAAGCAGTCTCTCCCACTCCGCCTTTTGGTATCTCACGCCTTGTTCACGCAGCTATTAAGGCTCGGCGAGTCCCGCGCAGGCACGGCGCTTCTCCGGCGGCTAAGAGCAAGCACTCGCTCCCATTTCCATGCGGTGCGGAACACCTTCCTGATTTTCAGGATTGGAATGGCCTAAACGGAGTCGTCTCGACCCGCCATGATCTTTTTGGGACGTTACCTGCAGCCTTGTAACCCGGCTACCGGCAAAACGCACCATTTCAACTGCCGAAGCTAAGTTCCTTGTACTGGACCACTTGAGCACAGCGTATCAAAGCCAACTACAAGCGTATACATAGACGGCTCGGTGTGTGCACAAACAGATAGCTGCGCAGCGGCATTCTGCATACCCTCCCTTGATGTATCATGGTCTGGCCGCCTGGATCGCGTAGTTTCCTCTACAGCAGTAGAAAGCGCCGCCATCACCGCGGCCTTGCGGAAACTATACGGGCCTATTCTGCACGAGATATCGTGGTGCTGACGGACTCAAAGTCAGCATTACGACGATTACACCTTAGCCTACCTCGAGATAAGTTTACAAGGCAATCTCTAGTACTGATCAAAGACCTAATGAGCAAGGGATTTAACGTAAAATTCCAATGGATCTCATCCCACGTAGGAATTGAAGGAAACGAAAAAGCTGACGCTCTTGCACGCCTAGCGCTGACATGTGTCCCAAAAGTGAGAGCACCGCGCATTTTTCAGAACTATAAGGATGCAATCCGTAATCACTTTAAGGCGATCCACAAGACTCCGCACCAAACCTGTGTTATCCATGCATGACTTACTCGCCAGGAAGCGATGCTGTTTTACCGCATCAGAACCGACTCCGCGTCATTCAATTCAGTGGTGATATCGGCGACATTGGACATTTCATTTGGTTATGCCCACAGTTCGACGCAGAAAGAAACGCGACGGTCGACAGTCTGCAAAGTGGTCTTTCGCACAGGACCTTTGAAGACGTCGTTTTCCCCGGAGGGCCCACGGCAATCAGGAAAGAGTGCAATAAGTGCTGATTGCCTTCCTGTGAGACACGGGGCTCATCGACACCTCGTGACACACCCCTGATCTCAACTCATAGGAGGCTCGGGCGGGACAATTGCCGGATATGCATGCCAGACTAACCCTGCCTCTTGCTACACCACCACCACCACGCCAAAAACCATGGTTTAAGATTTTAAGCCACGTGCTCTTTTCTACAGAGCGAAGGAATGTCAATTGGCTGGGATGTTCGGGTGAAAGCAACACCTGCTTTGAATGGCCACACAACCAACATGCGAGAATAGACGTTCGGGAGCTACAGATTTGCTGGAATCGACATGAAATTTATTGTTATGTCAAATACGTGCTCCAAACCGGCACGCATGCTGTTTTACGTCTTTAGTGGACTGGAAGTGGCACGACGATCAACGACTGGGTTGCTATAGTACGCCTTGAATTACGAGGGCATTTCAGCCTCCGGCTTCGGGTGGCGTGTACGGTGGAGGTAAAGAAAGGGGAAGCATTCGGCTCGGCATCACTCGGGGCTCGGTAAAACAGTTGGCGCTGAGCCGTGCTCCCACAAGGGCTGCAGAAGATAGCGTCAACCTTTCCCTTTCCCTCAAGAACCACTTACTACTAAAACAGTCGGCAGTCGCTCTACCACAGCCACACCGTCACTGCTCGTGCTCCGCCATTCTAATACGATTTCAATATTTTCGCGCAACTCCTGTCAAACTCGCGAAAACGATTAATCGAACATGTCTAATCGATTAAGTCGATTAAATGAAAGGTGGACATCGTCATTGCTTACAGAATAGTTTCACCGCACAGCATAGATATGGCATGAGTACGCATTTTAAGTAGTGCGTGCAACTCATTTCTGCTTCACTTACGCCGGTGCAAACAGGAAGTGGCCTTGTACCTCACAGAATCTCGACTGATTGGTGTACTAGTGATGCAGGAATGAACTCCGGTATTGTTCAGTGCATAGTGCACATAATCAATTTCTCAGGACGCATGAACTCCGACGAGAACTGTCAGCGCCTGCAACAAGAGTTTACTTACGCTGTACTGCGCCCAGCAGTAATTCATGCTTGTCGGCTGTCTGTTTCGTGCATTCTATTGCGAGTCGGTGGAATTTCACTGCTGTCATCAACCCCTTCGTGTGTACATTGCTGGTTTGGGATTCCACAACAAAACAGCAACTACCAGCCTTCCGTAATTGCTGGTTTGGGATTCAACAACACAACAGTAATTACCAGCCTTCCGTAGGGGCGCAATCGCAAACAAGAGACGTTTCTCGCGCAGACTAAGCCTACGTTCACACTTGGGAAGCGGCAAGCGGGCGGAAAGGCCAAAGCGGCCGGAAAGGCCAAAGCGGCCGGAAAATTTTTTCCGCGCCTGTCCAAATTGTTCACATTTGTTTTGCTACCGCCGCGGCCGCCGCTGCCGTTTTCGTCCAGATCCATCTAGTCTGCGTACGTTTGTCGGCGTGGTGGCGCTCATTATCGCATTATTTCGAGCGGTATGTTCATTCTTTCACCCACGTACCGTCATCAAAAGTGATCATGTTACGCAACTTCGCGTGTCATCTGCGACCTTCGGTAAATTCCTCGTTGGCGTTCCGTAATTCTCCGCACACGGGCGCGGTAGCGCTGAGTCACAAGTCGGTGCCTAGGCGTGCGTGATACTATTTCTTTAATAGCTTTTATTTACAAGTTGTAATAACATTTCATCATTTCGTATTGTCGGCGCCTCCAGGACACCAAAGGGGCAACGGGAACACCACAGCTAAAACCCGGGCTGGCCCTTATGTTGGGGCTCGCCAAAGCCTGCGCGTCCTACGTGAGACCTATAGATATACGCTCCCAATCTATCGTCGCGACGAGAAAAGCACCCCGCGACTTCTGCAACATACCGTACACGTGCGAGGAGAATAATGGAGCGTCAACGAGGAATCTGCCTAACTATTGTCTGCCATGGAAGTGGAAGAAGAAATGGCTTTTATACTTCTACCTACTTGTTTTCTAGAAATGGACAATGAATAAACGGAAGACGCGGACACCTCGGAAACGGCGCTGGTGGGTTACGCCTGGCTTTGCAAAAGCGCGAGAAGTTGGGTCATGCCAAGGCTTCGTTGCCGGCACCTCCGGTCGCACGACGTTGAATACTATCGCGAGTATTGCTGACAGTACGTTTTTGTGCCACTCTTGTCGTAGAGCAAGGGCTGGTTCTTGATCGCGTCGATCAGCATTACAGCCTACACTTTTGGTGCCATGTTCAATTTTACGACCGGTTGTTTACATGCTAGTGTAGCTTCCAGTGAAGCAGAACGACTTTCCGCCGCGTGGCCGCTTCGCCATGGCGAAAAAATCAGCCCGAGACCGATTTGGCTCGCAGCCTGTTTTTCTGCCTGTTTTGCCGCCTAGGCGGGCGGATTTTTGCAAGATTTTGCCTCTTCCTACAGCTTCGAGACCAAGTGTGAACGTAGCCTAAGATCCTGCGCGAGCGCGGCCTAATCGGCACTTGAAGGGAAGCGGCGGAAATGTATACCGGAGATTTCGACCACTTGTGGTCTAACTAAATCTAAGTAAACGGGCCTCGAGCGTTTTCGCCATCATCTAAAATGCGGCTGCCGCATTTGTTGCTCATTTGTTGCTTCAGAATGCGGCCGCCACATTCTCGCTCCAAAACTTCACAGAGTGTCAAAGCCTTGACAAACACCGTGACAGTTTTTTCCATATGCAGACATGATTCGCTGTAAATTACCAACCCAAACGGAAGCGCCCAGGAATGAAATTGTGATAGTAGCACCGGTTTCATGAATTATGTCAGCGCGAAGCGACGAAAACAAAGGGCGGGTAAGTGGGGTTGGGGGGGGGGGGGGTGCGGAAAAAATTTCGGGGGGGGGGGTTTAACCCCCCCACACCCCCCCACCCCCCCCCCCCCCCCCCCCTGGCTACGCCCCTGACAGCCACACCGTCACTGCTCGTGCTCCCCCATTCTAATACGATTTCAATATTTTCGCGCAACTCCTGTCAAACTCGCGAAAACGATTAATCGAACATGTCTAATCGATTAAGTCGATTAAATGAAAGGTGGACATCGATGAAGATTAATCGTTTTGCGGGATACTTTTAATCGATTATTCGTTTATCGATATTACCAACCCTACCGGTACACACACACACACACACACACACACACACACACACCACACACACACACACACACATATATATATATATATATATATATATATATATATATATTACGTGTTCTCTATACTACGTGTTACGTGTTCTCTACAGGCTCCTGCTCGAATGAGCCTGTGTTCAAGTTGCAACACGCATTTGTATATAACTTTGCTCCATTTGTGACGTCGCCGTCGGGACCGTTCACGTGCGCGGAACATATACACTGACAGCGCGCTAGTGCGCTGTCACGTTTAGACGCCATTTGCAAGTCAAGACGCCGTCCAGATTTTGTCTCTTCAATTATTAGAATGGAAACTATACGCGTTCTCGCGAACTCACACTCATTGGAACAATTTGGCAGAAGCGGCGCGACTTTCGAGAAAATTGGACTGCTTGGGCGACCTGTTTCAGCGAGGTTGCACTTTTCGCCACGAGAGGTGCGAGGTCGAAGCTGCGGGTTCTTTTATGGCGTGGCGCTGTATATAGGTTTATCACGTACGGCTTCCTCGACGAAAACGCACGCGCTGTCTGCGCCACGGTCGAGCGACCGCGTGCTCCGCGTCGGAAATTTGTTGCAAGCGACACCGTTGTTCCAAACGCCGCTCGCGTAATAGCGAAGTTTTGCTTCTTTCTTGCCAAGGTCTCCGGGAGTTCAATACTCCTGTAGAACGAGGAGTCGAGTGCTCTGCTTCGTCTTTCTCGCTCTCGGAATCCGGTCGTGAAAAGGTCAGTGCGTCGTGTCTTCTTCCGGGTGTCCTCCGTAGCCGCCACCCCCCCTCGAGTTCAGAGGGTCGCCGGAGACCGGTTCCCGGCCGATCGGGCCTGGGGCGGCGCGCGCTGTTTCCCAAACAGGCCTGACCTCCAAGGCCGCCGCCGCCCGTCGCTCCAGTAACCTTTGGCGGCCGTACTGCGGCGCGGCACACGAAGCGCGCAGTGTCTTTTCTTGCCCTCTTTGTCTCGGAGCGTGTTACATTCAAAGGTCAATGTTGTGCATACTTCGATTGCATTATGAGTAAGCGAGCGGTAGAGACGCTTCTTTCTGTGCACTGAATGAAGTGTCTCTGCCGTTCGGTCGGTACATCTACTTCAGCGGCTGAGGTCTGCATTCGATGCTCTGTTAAATAAGGTTGGAGGGTTATAAGTGCAGCAAGGACAATTTTGCAGCCAGCTTTGGTGGCGCTACTCTATATATTGAAAAGTCAGCTCACAGCGCGCGGTTCATTTGGGGCACCTATATACCAACGTGTTTCGTCGCATCCGGAGGACGCGCATATGTCCTCTTACACCATCAAACCCGATGGGGGGAGACTTCACGGCGTGGTTATTCACATCTTGCTCTGTGTCTGCCTCAGTAAGCGCCACGAGCGCTTAATCACCTTAAGGCAAGCCTCAGAAAAGTGTGGTTCGTGACGCAAGCGCGCGCACAGAAAACACTTTGCGTCGCTTGACCCTTGAGCTGGTATATAAACATCCTTGTCGTCATGCAATCCTTGTCGTCACTGGCAAATAGTTGCGCGTTTTTCTACAGATACACTCTCTACTGTAAACTGGGGCCGAATCACAAATATTTTTTTGTTGGCAAATCTGTTGGCTGGCCGCCTCCCTAATAATATGTTCGACATCACGATTGGCTGACGCCTGCTCTTCCGAACAGCTTGTACGTGTGTGTGTGTGTGTGTGTGTGTGTGTGTGTGTGTGTGTGTGTGTGTGTGTGTGTGTGTGTGTGTGTGTGTGTGTGTGTGTGTGTGTGTGTGTGTGCGCGCGCGCGCGCGCGCGCGTTCATACAATTTATTCGCCGAACAATGTCCGTCTCTCCTGTTAATAAAATATATTTCCTGCCCACTTTTGTTGAACGCGGGAACTATTGAACTTATTGTAACGTATATATATTTCATCTTCGCCGATTGCGTCACCACCTTCCCCGTTGATTTATGCAGTCTTAAGTATAAACCGCATGCACGCGATCTTGCGCGCGACAGCGACAAGCGACGCGATGCAGATGGCTGTCGTGCACGGTAGCTCGTCGGTACCGCGTGCGAGCGACGACTTTGAGCGACGTCTCCCCGGTGTTGCCGGTATGAGGGCAGCAAATACTCGCCGAAACTGGCGTGACGCTTGCTTCATTAATTTAAGCTGAAATGTTTTAGTGTAAAGAGCAGCATAAATATTTCTAAAGGTCTTGCACTGTATACGTTATTATCCTTGCTCGTATCAAAATCTAGTCGTTTGCTCGTTCCGTGCGACAATCGGTAGGGCTTGACTGATGTATATCCAGTTCCGGCTTCTTGCTATTGGCTAGTCGCTCATAGCACTTCCGGGCGCCGAGCGACGAATTCTAGATTTCTAGAACCGAGCGATTGAGCGAAAAGACCGAGCGATCTGTTCGCGCGACGGTCCGTTTCGTCGCTCGAAGTTGTCGTTTGTCGCCGTCGCGCACAAAATCGCTCTCATGCGGTTTGAGCTTTACACGAAAGAGCCATCTCACGTATATATCGTGTCCAAATTCTATCACTGCTGTATGTTGGGCATGTTGGTACTTTAACTTGGATAACATTTTTAGCGCCACATTGAATATTTTGGTACTCACCGTTCAGTAAAGCTCTTGGCATCATTGATGGCCTGGCTTTTGCGGTGAAAATTTTCTTTAAACACCGTCGTACACCTCGGCATCGTATAGAAGCGAAGTGCTACAAAGACGCAATCTGTTTTCGCTCCCTGTTGGCAACTAAAAATACAGACGAACAAGGCAAACAACGATGCCAAGTGTTGTATTGAACTGTGTGGACAAAAGAAATGCAATCTTGGCTGGGAAATTTGATTGAAAAAGAAGAAACAGTAAACGCTGAATCTTTCTTTAAAGGATGGTTAGAAAGAAAACACCGACAACAGCATATATTGAATGAATGAACAACCTTGCAACCTCATGCGCAGTCACCAGAAACGTGAAATTTCACGAACAGGGAGGTGCGCAGCCCGTCACGCGGTGGATCAGCGGTTTTGTAGCTCGCGCAGGAGGCAGCACATATATGTGCCACCAGCGCGTGCACGCGTCGGTGGCGACGTGACTTGTATGACTCACGCTGTGGGCTACGTGGCCGAGCGCGTCTGCAAGCACTTTCGTCGACGATGACGTGCGCTTCGAAGCCGCTGTGTCACCGAGCGACGGGGCGTGCTTCCGGATTCGCGAACTGCGCGCTGTACGGACGCTCGAAACTACAAAGCGCTGTCACCATAGAGAAAGGAATGCTATGCTGTCACCCTGTCGCTTGAGTTCTGCCGTATTTATAGGCGTCTATACACGCCCGCTTCAGCCTTCATCCTCGTTGGAATACCTCTTCGGCGCTGGATATATGACGCGCACTTCGACAGGAGCACTAATACGTAGTATACAAGTGATATATCAGGTTAAAGAACTTCTCAATTCAACGAGTACTTACAAAATCGCCTTACCGATAGCAACCTCGTATGTTTATTTTTTTATTATTATTAAGCCTGGATGAACTTTCGCTTCAGTCGAACAGTTGCATGAGGCCCTTATAAAGTTCGGTCAAGTGACGTTTTACTGCAGACAAGCTCCATAAAGCTCGCCTCAATGGCTGTGGCGCTCCTGCTTCTGAGTATACTGTTTCTGATTACGATCCTATAAGCTCGCTTTCTGGCCTCGGCAGCCGGATTCCAAAGGGCGCGGAATGCAAAAAATGGCCGTGCATTCGGTCGGTTAGGATCCCCAGGTGGCGAAAAACAATTGTGAAGCCTTCCACTGCGGCGTTTCAGTGCGTAGCTGCAGAAAGTATATAATCGCAGAGTCGCTGTATAATCGTACAGTCGAGAGGCTGAAGCTTCGATTCACGGCTTGACGCCACATAGGGTGTAGAGTTTACTTTCCCTGGCAACTGGTGTTCATTGCAGAGCCTAGTTCGCTGAGACATGGTTTAGTACATTTTGATAGTACGGCATGCTACCACCAATCTGCAGACGACCTCACGCAACAGAGAGATAGCACGTCAGAAGCGTGAACTTTCGTCATGACTAGTGAGTGAGTGAGTGAGTGAGTGAGTGAGTGAGTGAGTGAGTGAGTGAGTGAGTGAGTGAGTGAGTGAGTGAGTGAGTGAGTGAGTGAGTGAGTGAGTGAGTGAGTGAGTGAGTGATATGTGCACAGGCCAAGATTGCAGGAGGTGTCGGCATTGCTCCGCCCGTATGCATCACGGCATGTACGTGCACGTAACAGTCCACAAATTTCATAGATATCGATGAGCGCATGAAGCAGTCGTCACCCATCACCTGGATGTCTTTAGCCAAACATGTCCGCACTTTGGAGCTGCCGCATTTTTAGCCCTGTTTTTAATATATCTATTTTTCCGCTTCCAATTTTATCTCCCTATGCTTGAAATAATGTTTTTGGTAGTCGATTAGACATTCTAAGCCTATTTTTAGCCCTGTTTTTAATATATCTCTATTTTTCCGCTTCCAATTTTATCTCCCTATGCTTGAAATAATGTTTTTGGTAGTCGATTAGACATTCTAAGCCTTCCTTAAGCTTTTTTTTTTTTTCGTAGTTGATTCGACTCGAAAATTTTATAATGTAATACCCCTATTCAAACCCGCCGTGGTTACTCAGTGGCTATGGTGTTGGGCTGCTGAGCACGAGGTCGTGGGATCGAATCCCGGCCACGGCGGCCGCATTTCGATGGGGGCGAAATGCGAAAACACCCGTGTACTTAGATTTAGGTGCACGTTAAAGAACCCCAGGTGATCCAAATTTCCGGAGTCCTCCCACTACGGCGTGCCTCATAAACAGAAAGTGGTTTTCTTTCTTTCTTTCTTTCTTTCTTTCTTTCTTTCTTTCTCTTTTATTCGAGACAATTTTCATTTTTAGCACGTAAAACCCCATAATTAAATTAAACCCCTATTCAAGCCACTCTAGTATTCAGGCGATCAGCCCAAATAGCGCCAATTGAGGGTTCCCAGAAACTCATAACTACAGCAAAGTTATATGCCTGAAGACCAATTCGTGTACACGCGTATGACGTCCAAGCATAAGGGTCAATTACGGGGGCGGCGGGGGGCGCATGCAACATACCTCGTTTCCCCCCTTAGCGTCCCCCTTCTCAAACTTCTTCGCTTTCCTCCCAAGTATAAGCTGTCGGTCATGACTTGGGATTCCATACGCCCCCGCTCCACTCAATTTTTACTCGCCTCGGAATTTTCTTTTTCAGTCCAAGTACCCTGTGAGCGTAGATACTCCTGCACAGCCCTCGAAAAGGCCAACTATATACAGTCGAACCCGGATATATGGAGCCCACATATAACGAATAATTGTGCATAACGAACAGCAATAAAATCACACTGTAAATTTTCGTATGAAATTTTTATTTTATATATCGAATTACCTATAAATCCAACTTTTTTTGTGTGTGTGATCCCCTTCAGATTCGATATATCCGTGTTCGACTCTATACCCAGGGCTTTGACGGCCCTTCGACTTCTCCGCCGCACCATATGCCAGATGCCATGGGAAAAGCACGATGCAGAGCTCATCGTTATCACCGAAATTTATCTCGAACCCAAGGCGCCAACCGAATTCAGTCGTCACCGGTGTGTCCGGCGCCACGCGGTGCTCCTCGCGCGCTCGGAGTAATCGGCCGCTATAGTTCGTATTGCATGCACGCTCGTCCGTCGCGAGTAGATGGATTTATAGCGGCGTCGACCCCATCTACTCGAGCGGCGTTTGCTGATGGGGATGTGTAGCCGAGGGGAGCAACAGCTGTGTGGGGCGACGCCGTCGCCCATGCACGACTGAACATAGACTGCACTTTGTGGTATCACACGGATGTGAAATCATCATGGTGATATTATGAGGTTAATTAACGTCCCGAAATTGCACGGGGCACGCGTTATACGAGGAACGCCTTGGTGGATTACGTTAGGCCACCCGGGGATTATTTAGCGCGCACCTGAATCTAAGTACTCGAGCGTATTTTGCACGTGGCACCGATCGAAATGCGGCCGCCGTGGCAGGTAACGCCAACCTGCGACCTCGTGCTAAGCAGCAGAACGCCTCGGCAATATGCATTGACCCAGCGCGGTGGGTACACTGTAGATTGGAAGTCCATCCCAAATGAAAATGCGAGGACCTAAGAATCTGGCGGTTATACGAGGGGAGATCAAAAGGTTTTGCAACTTGGCTATAACCAAATATCTGACCGTGATCTCTCTCTACCTTTTGTTTAGGTCATCTCTGCAGTCTAGCAAGGTCTGAATATCAAGCCTTCCAGTTCGTTACTTGGTCTGCATCAGTCAGTCAAACATATGCTTCTTCCCACGATTTCAAGCTCGAGTACCGGAGCGTTATCAAATTTTTTTGTGCAAAGAAGGAAGTTCCGCCAAAGAAATCCACAATAGGATGGTGACTGTGTATGGCAGTGAATGTCATTCATATGCTACAGTGACTCGGGGATTCAATGAGTTTAAACGTGGCCGTGTGCACGTGGAAGACGACCCGTGATCGGGGTGGCCGGCCACTTCAACCGATTTGGACCATTCAGCCTCAGCAGAGAGCCTTATCTTTAATAATAGCGGAATCAAGGTGTGCGAAATTGTCGGAAAATTGAACATTTCTTATGGCAGGGCTTTCACTACCATTCACGATGTTTTGGGTACGTCGAAGGTCTCGGCACGATGGCTGCCACGGAACCTCTCTGCGCAAGATCGACACCACCGCGTGCATTCATCAAGGGAACTTTTGCACCTCTATTCACAGGCGACCCAGAAGATCTTCTCTCCCGCCTTGTGAAAGGGGATGAGACGTGGCTGTATCAGTGGGACCCTGAAACATAACAGCAGTCTATGCAGTGGATGCATTCGGGGTCCCTTCCCCCGAAAAAATTCAAGACCCAATTAACGCTCAGGGAGAAAAGTGATGGCGACACTTTTTTTGGGACACAAAGGTGATCCTGCTCATTGAGTATCTAGAAAACAGCAGGAAGTTACAGGCAAATACTACGCCAACGTTCTTCGAAAACTGCGAAAAGCCATCGTGGAGAAACGCCGAGGATTAGTGACAAGAGGTGTCCTCCTCCTGCACGACAACGCCCCGGTTCACAGGACTCGTGTTGCCCAGGCTGCCGTTCGAGAGTGTGGTTTCGAACAGCTGGACCACCCACCCCTACAGTCCCGACCTGGCCCCGAGTGTCTTTTATTTATTTCCGAATTTGAAGAAACACGTCAAGGGAACGAGGTTTGACGACTTGAACTCACTTCAAACTGCCGCGGAGGAGTGGCTTGGCAACCAGGAAGAAAGTTTTTTTTTTTTTTTTTTTTTTTTTTTTTTTTTTTGCAAGGTATCAAAAAGCCTTCCAGGAAAATGGGAGAAGCGCATTAGTGTGAGGGGAGATTATGTTGAAAAATAATTTTTGCCAAGGTCTGGCAGTTTTCCTGATATGGGAGTTGCATAACTTTTTGATCACCACTCGTATATGAGAGGGGGAAACAAGAGAACAGTACACATTTAAATAATTAATTATAGCCAAGGAAGCGAAAGGACGTGGAGCGAGTAAGAATCAGCGTCGTAAAATAAGGCGCACAGCGACAATGATTTTGTTTTGTAATAATAATGATCAATTAATCAATCATTGTTTATTTTATGTGCCCAAGAACAACCGCGGAGCTCTCTAAATACTGGCGCACAGAGACACAAAGACAGAACAGAATAAACAAGTACGTAATGAGTAACAATGCAGCAGTAATAATAATAATAATAATAATAATAATAATAATAATAATAATAATAATAATAATAATAATAATAATGTTTATTGCCACCAAAAGGATGCAGAACAACACAAACAGGCTGGTCTAAGCCTCAGCTGGCTTGTAGGACCGTGCCGATGAGCATGATACATACGGTGAATGAAAATAAACATCGAGAAGACATTTGGTTATTCTACTTGAAACAAAAGAAATTGAAGCAGTAAATATTACTATGCCAAAGTGTTCTGAAAGTTAATTTAACCATAGCTCTTTCAATAATTCTTTCAGCATGCTTTTCGAAGTCGAGTTAAAGATTTCATCCGGTAACTTGTTAAAAATGTCCGGCACATATGCACAGCGTCTGGCCGCACCATGCCTTGTGGATGAACGAGGAACCACATAACGGACGTGTTTACGAAGTTCCCTTGTGGCGGTATTTTCTTGTTTGAATGCGGAATTCAAATAATGTTTGACGACAACTCTTTCGATGAGCAAGGACTGAAAGTTCGGTAGACCAAGTTCACGGAAGACAATTGCAGCTGTTACTGTTGAGGAATTGTAGGCAACATTTTTAAGAATATTTTTTTTTATAATCCTGTCTATACCCTGCATCTCCAACGATCCGAACAGAATCCGAAGACTGTAATGCCAGATCTCAACACACTGTAACCCCCCAACACACTGTAACCCAATGCAGAACTTTTGATATTAAACAACTCTTTATACAACACAATAATTGTATTATTATTATTATTATTATTATTATTATTATTATTATTATTATTATTATTATTATTATTATTATTATTATTATTATTATTATTATATTATCAATATCACCAGGTTTTCCAGGGCACGTTAATAATATTGATTGATTGATCGATTGATTGATTATTACATTGCAACGACCAGCAGCCGCACGATCGAGCGCAGTGATAAATCGGTTATAGCGTGCGCGACGCAGTCGGGATGCTGCACGGCGCACGACAAGCGCGCAGGGAAAACACACACGCAGGTGTCGATACCGACTGGCAGAGTGATTGAAGGCTTCCGTCTTGGCAATTAGCCAGAAAAGGGGGTACGTGACGGTGAAAAACACAACGAAGTTCTACATCGACACTAAGAGAAAAAAAAAAATACCTGAAAAAAGGACGAAACAGGACACGGAATCTTCGGATAACTCTAGAATGATTAACGACGGCGCGTGAAACGGTCACGTACCGATGCAGATAGCACGCGGTGGTTTCCCAAGAAAATGTCAATGTAATCGCGCTTTTTATTACTGACGCGGAAGCCGGCTTTATCTCTATGTTTCCCACGTGCTTGTTGCACAGAACAACGTCGTGGCAACGTGGCATGCATTCCAAGCAGTGGCGGAAGTCTTCGAGAGGTGTGCGAAAGAATTTTTCTCAGCCGCGTATCACTTTGCAGCAGTGCAGCTGTGTACGCGTGTAACCGTTCGTTCCCTGCATTTTATTTTCTTCCATCCTTTGACTGAGGCTTCGCGCACCACGTTAATTTCATTCCTTGCATGCGCTTTTCATTTGTTACCATTTAAGAGCCACTATTATGCAACGGAAGCATACGTCACTTCTGGAACCATGGCCTGGCCTCGACCCGCGAGGTCGGGCCGATTGAGCGGAACGCGGTCACGCTGGAACACATTTTGAGTCGTTAACTAGGCACAGTGCCACCAAGTTGTTCGAAATGTCCTCAGAATACTCATCACCGATCATACATTCCGTTTTCAACCGACCCATTAGTTGAATGGCTATGGAGTTCCGCTGCCGAGATCGAGGTCGCGGGTTTGATTCCCAACCGCGGCGATCGCATTTTGTTGCGGGCGAAAGGCAAAACGGTCGACCGAGATTTCGGTGAGCGTTCATGAACAACCCTATGCAGACAAATTAATCTGGATCCCTCAACCACAGTCTCTCACGTAGCCCCAGTGTTGTTTCGGGAAGTTAAACCTCATCGATCTTCACCTACGGCCTTCTTTCTTTTCCTTTGTTTATTTTGGCGCGCGTTGATTCGTTGCTTAGGAGTGACGGCTCGAAGTCGATAGCTTGCGACTTTTGCT
The DNA here is from genome assembly GCF_013339745.2 of Dermacentor silvarum. Classification (NCBI taxonomy): domain Eukaryota; kingdom Metazoa; phylum Arthropoda; class Arachnida; order Ixodida; family Ixodidae; genus Dermacentor; species Dermacentor silvarum. The sequence goes on along the minus strand of NC_051154.1, from coordinate 84,349,905 downwards.
ATCTCGGTGTCGCCTTCTTTGCTGTGTCCAGGCAGCGTCGGCGTATCTCGCCACGCGGTAAAGAGAAACCTCGGCCGAAACAACCTGCGCAATCGGTGCTCTGCCGCCTCAGTGCCTGCGAAGCGGTTCTGCAACGCGTAAACATGTTGCTTTCTCCGCGATGACCGTTATCTGGGCTATGAGAGCCGAGAAGAGTCACAATCGCTTCGGTGGTAGCCACAGGTTACCAGATATGTGTCTTATCAGCGAACCTAGCGCTTGGCTCTTGCAAAGGAGTAAAGACCCCCTCTTACCCCATCGATTTATCTAGTAAATTGAATAAACAAGTCTGAGGACACTACGCGCTTCTTTTTCTTTTTATACAGCGAAGTTGTTAAGGGCTCAGTCTCCGATGATCGTGTCCGCGTTTAGAAAAAAAACTCTAATTGGACTATCTGTATGTGCGAGTGAAAGCGCGCGACGGACGGCGCGCTTTCGCTGGGAAACTCTAATTGGACGTAGGCTGTATGTGCGAGTGAAAGCGCGCGTCCCTCGCGCGCTTTCGCGGGGAGCGAACGCACGGCGGAGAGCAAACGCGACTTCTTCCGTCACGCGAAAGGCCGTGGGGGGACGGGAGGGAGGGAGGGGAGGCGACGTTTAGCTGCGGCACCAAATGCGTATCTTGCGACCGGGCGCAAGGGGAATTGGCGACACAATCACCCACGCGAGAGGAGGAAAGCGGGAAGGCAACGCTGGAGGGAGGGAGTGCGGCTTTTGCTCTGGGAGCAATTAACTGCGTACTTGTACTTTGCGCGGCAATGGGTGGTCGCGCGCACCGTATCTTGGAAGCGATCTGCAACACGGCTCCTACCTTTGTATGCGCTGTGCTTTCGCCGCTCAGTTTCCGTTGAAGCGATAGACGGCATGACCCTTCGCTCGCTGCTGCTGGCGCGCTTGCTCACGCCAGCGTTTTGACAGCGCATGTCAGCAACACGCAGGACTGTTGTCGACGGCGGCGGCGTTTTGCCCGCGTTCGCACTGAGCGCGCGCGGCGTTGGTTATGTGTTTATGAAGAACATACCAACCTTTGCCGTACACCCTATGGCGGTGTACCGTAGCGACCATAAGGCCATGGTCCCTGTGGTCACTAAATAAATGAAAACCACCGGTTCATATATATTTCTCATTCTTTAATAGTTCAAATAACCAATTACACGATCACATCGTAATAGTCATAATTGGAAATACATAATTCCCACCACCATAGTACAGCTTCGCTGGTCTTCCATCTCCACCCCAGTGGAAGGGCTGACAGTTATTTTTTTTAGGTGTGGTGTCCTCAACGTTCCAGAGCTATTTTTGCCCAGGTGGTTTTCTAATCGTACGAAGAGACAGCGAGCATATGCGTTCAGGAGGTCGCGGCCATGCAAAAGCTGGGTGGCATGACAGTTAATATTAGGTCCTTCCTGACGGTTTCATTCCACGGTGTGTGTGTGTGTGTGTGTGTCATACGTACTCCTCTGAGCAAAAATATACGGACCAGTGATTCCGCCATAAAGCCGATTTCCCTCTCCGCCTATGAATGTAACTCCAAACTTAGCATTTCCAACTTTCGATTTCACTCGTCGATTTCAGTTTATGCGTCGGAATCACGAAAGAAAATGCAGCTAATTTCTTCGGCATGCCTGTGGTTCGCAAGCATGCTCTTGCTCACGGAGTTACGCACGTTACGTGCGCGGGTGAGTGAGAAGGAGAGTGTAAACTTGGGTCCCGCGAGACAATCGCCACATATAACTGCAATATCTGGCCGATGCACTATACGTACCGGCCAATATACGTTATACCCTCTCTCGGGGGCAAAAAAAAAAAAAAAACGCGATTTATTTGTCCGAAATTCTTGGTTAGTGTCTTTTCACGCCTCGCACGTGTGTCGGGATGATGCAGTCGCCTGCCATTACTGCGGACTGGGTCAAGCCGGGCACCTCCGAAATGGCTTTCCGCGCAGCCCATCTTCCCTTGCGCCCACGCTCCGCTGGCTCGCGGAGCACGCAAAGGAGCGACTGGTGACCTTGAGAAGGTCGCTTGGCAAGGGGGCGGGGGGACGTATATACTCTTTCGCGCCGACAGCTGCAGACAGTGCCGGCCGTGACCGTGAAGCGACACTACGACAGCCCAGATCCTGCTGTGTGCGAGGCCGACGTCGAGACACGGCCGGGCGCACTCTGCGCAGGATGTATGGCAAGACCCAGAGACACAGTTCGCCGCCTGGTATAGTGACTGAGCCAACTGAGAGAGGATGCCTCCGAAAGAGGGGCGACGACGCGAGCCGTCACGCGCGAACGATCCAGCCGTGGCGGCAACTGCGCGATACGCTATGCGTGGAGAGCATATAGAGGCGCGTCACACCGTTAGCTCGCGCGATGGCTAAGTTTGACGCATGCACCGCTATACGGAAATAAAAACGTCGCGCGGCCGGACGCCGAAAGAGAGGGCGGCGCGATGCATATGCACAGCGTTGACAGTTTTGTATTCACAACGCTGTGTTTTTCTGCTCTTTCCCCGTATACGCTTCGCCCGCGCGCTGTACTCTCCCGTCTGCGGTTATATACTGTCGCCTTTGAGGGATTGAGCAGAACTCGTAACGTATGGTTTATATGTGCGTGTGTTGTTTGGCTGCCAGGCACGCGAGTTTTGTGTAACGCACGGCATCGATTAGCACTGGCGACCTTAACTGTAGAGACAGAGAGATAATTTCTTGCAAGCAATCTGTGGAAATTTTGTATAAGGCAACCTCAGCGTCTTTTTGCAATGTGATATTTGTGATCGTGTAGACTCTCTACAGCGCCGCCATCTTTGAGCACGTGACCGCGCCGCCATCGAGTGCCTTCTCGTGTCTGCTGACCTCCCCTTCCCGATAGCAGAGGACGCGCGGAGTAAATGCAGCAACGCGCTGTTTTCGCTTTCTGGTTGAATAAGTCATTCGCCAGTGACACGATGCTCATCGACCAAAAGCGCAAACGGAACGTAATTAGTCCTGGTGATAATTCATGGCGGATGATATGATCGACGGAGTCGCCGATAGCACAGACACACTCGCCTGTGTCACAGGGGCATTCCTAGCTCATGCGAACTATAGAATCAGCTATGCTGTCAGCGCCATATCACAATGGCGGGTGTTAAGCCGCAGAAGCTGCGAACGACGCTCCAATCCACGGCTAATGAAGCAGATCGACTTGGCGGTGTCAACCGGCTCGGCCTAAGCGCATACGTGACCAGCCGTTGACAAGCCAACCATAGCTCAAGGTATGCAGGTTGTTTCGGCGAACACTTTAAAAATATTAGAGGTTGCCTGTGGCAGATAGCACAATCCTAGTTCATGAGCTGGTCTACTCGAAGAGGCAGACATTACTTGCCCAAGAAATTGAAATGCATAATCGACTAATTAAGAAACACTCACTAATTAAGCTTTTAACTAGTCACCTGATGGTCCATATTGCAATTTACAAATTGTAGCCGTGGAGTTCGCAAGGCGGATCAACTTGAACGAGTTCTCGGGATGACACCAGTTTCAAGATATTAATTCACGAACTTTGCGGAGAAATGCATTGGCGTTCCAGTTACTTACTTTACAAAACGTCGCTTTATGCATTCAATCACAAAAGTAGCATTGTAGAAGTAGCAGTTGTAGCAGTAGCATGACATTTTTATTAGAAGAAACCAATTATACGTCGAGAATTCGTCTTAGCAATTTGCTTAATTAGCCAGAGTTTCCTTTGCTCTCAACACTGCGTCCATCGTCCCCGTGACGTCTATGGCAGGAGCGTTAAGCCCACTGTAAGGTCCAGGTGGCGTTGTTCAAGGACGGGCCACGTGCGGCGCGAGTCACGCACTCGCGCGTGGTTGACTGACAAGCGTCGCAAACGCAGCCGCGGTGCAGCCCTGCAGTAAACAACGCTGGTGGAGAGTCGCAGCGTTTGCGCCTTGTCTATTGACTGGTGTTTATCCACGATTCTGGTCTTTCAGGGGTGTCTATATATATATGTGGCAGTGGATGTAGGACGTCCTATCTACCGCAGGCGTCACGTAGTACGTGAACTTTTTGGCTGTAGTAAACCCATACATGCTACCTGAAGGCTTCAAAGTTGTCGCATTCGAGATCCTCGCTACGTAATAAACGAGAAGAATGGGAACAGAGGGGCCCGATTTTTATTAGCCACAATCATTATATTATTCAATGCTTCGCATTATACGCAGACGTCAACAACTGTTGAGTCTTCCAATTTTTTTTTTTTTTTTTTCTGTATGTCCTCATGTCTGTTCCCGCCCATCCGGCATTTGACAATACCTCCTGCATAGGAGAAAGAGGGGGTGGAAAGGTTTTGGGGGGCTGTCTGCTCCTCCTGGGGAGGTGTTGCGGGGCAGGGGGTGCTGTTACGGGTGTGTGTATAAACCACTGGTCTAGCGCCGCCATCGTATCGCTAAGTGGCGATCGAGGTTCGGAGCGCTTTGACCGGCAGAGCGGTCAGAAACTGAGTGAAGGGTCTTTTAATTCCTACACTCTGAGAGCGTAAGGTGGCGCACAGCAATGTAACGTGAGGAGCGGCAAAATGCAGAAAGGGTGCAAGGGCAATGGCACATACCCCTGTGAACTAGCGACGCTGTTTAAGCTCGAGGATGGTCCGTCGAGTGTACGCTGCAAAACCTCCGCCTGGCGTAGACGTCACCATGCGTCACCTAGCAACGCTTCGCCCCAGCGGCGCCGACCGCGCCGTAGCCTCGCCACAGCTGCGTGAGCCGTGACGTCATCGCGATCTCCCCATCGCTTCGCCTTAGCTTTGCCGAGCCATGACGTCACCGCATCGTGCGGAGTGGTTTCCGCTGCTGCGCAGACACGGAGCTAAGCCGTGACGTCATATATATATATATATATATATATATATATCAATTTGAAAGTAAAAAGATTTTATGGAATAGAAGTATTCGGCCTGCATGCTAATCTGCAACGGAGGGAAAAAAAGGCCCTATAGGAGAAGGACGGCAGAAGCAGTTGGAAACAAAAATAGCACAATTTGATATTTTGATTTCACTTTTGGCATTAACGAGATTACATATACTTACGTCTTCTTAGTAAATCAGTAAAATCACTAGCAAGCTTGTCTCACTTTCTGGGGTCACCGATTTGCATTGCATTTTCGTCGTTGCCATTACCATGCGCTGTTCTATGCATATATGTTCTGTACGCATACACGTGTATGTATAGTACGATGACGTGAAAACTGCATTTTTGGGCGCACCAAAGAGCCAAGCATTTTCTTCTTTGTACACTTCTGAGCCAGACTGAAAAGGTAAGCAAGCAGCAATCGGAGACTTGGGAGAGAAACGAACGGGGCCGATGAGAAGCGCTTGCGTGCGCTCTTCCTTGTCAGCTGTCGTCGCTCTTGAAGCCAAGCGTGACGACGTGTCGTGGCAACTGACCTCTGATCCCCGTCGAGTGGAGGCGGTGCCATGCACAGGGCGTCGTTTACCACCGCGGTGCAGCGCGCGAAAAAAAAAAAAAAAAAAAAAAAAAGAAAGAAAAGCGAATCGCGAGGATCGGCGACTCGCGAAGCAGCCACCGCACCACGTCTAATTCGTGGCCCGCTGAGGGCCTCCCGCGTTATACGGGACCCCGACGAAGAGCGCGTAGCTGTGCGCGGTAGCTAGTAATTCCTGCTGGGGTCACGCTCTTTAAACAAAGCATGCCGCGGGCAACACTCTTTCTCACGTGCCTGCTCCAGAATGCGTCACATGCATGCCGCCGGAATTGTGACCGCGTCGCCTGTTTGCGCGTGTGTATCCTGCAGCGTGTGTAGAGGCTTTAGACAAACGCGCTTCCGGTGACAACCTCGCCTTGTTTTTGTTTTTTTCCTCCTCCCTGTCATTGTCGCGACCGGCTGGCTCTCGCAGGTTATCTTTGCAGAACATCGAGGGAGCGTCGCGCGCTCACACAGGCTGGATGGTGCTTCCCGTCCGCCGCGGAACTTTATACCGCGACCTCGCACGTATAACAGCGTCAGCGTATACAGCGCGGCGCTCTTTGCAGTCCATGCTCTGACGAAGCTACAGACTGAAAACGGGCAGCTCGAAAATGTGGACGTACTACATGCGTGTTGTGTCGCACTTCAAATTTCGGGCGTTAGTTCGCACCACCGCGTGTGCATAAAAATCTCCCTCTTAGATGAATTCCCTGTTACAAAATAAATAAATAAATAAATAAATAAATAAATAAATAATAATAAATAAATAAATAAATAAATAAATAAATAAATAACAGGCTTCTAGTTGTCTCCTATGGTTGCGTCTCCATAAAGGTTGATCTATTCTCTGACAGCCTGCTCACGGAATAACCCAGATTGTGACGTCATCAGAACGACCGCGAAGCGGGACACGTGTGCATGGTTTTTAGACGTATGCAAATGAAATCCAGACCTAGAGAACCGGCTTGGACACCGACAATCACTTGGTCAAGTCGCTTAATTCGTTACACCGAAAAACTCGTGAAATGTTTAAGTGAAGGAAAAGAATAAGAAAAAAAAAAAACATGGCTGAAAGAAAAGCTGCTCTCCCCGAAAGAAAAGCTGCTATTATTGTCGAGGCGGAGCCCTGTGTACTACATATCGATTTGTGTCCGCTCGTATTGTATGTTTCGGGAGGGCACTTGGCCTCTTATCGCCGCCTCTCAGTGAGCAGCAGCAAATCGCCTCAGGAGGTCGATAACATCCACAACCTGACTCGATGTCCACACGGGAAGTTTGGCAGCGTCTGCATTATACATGCCAGCATCATTTGAGTGACAGCACCGTTACATTTCTGTAAATGAATAATAATAATAATAATAATAATAATAATAATAATAATAATAATAATAATAATAATAATAATAATAATAATAATAATAATAATAATAATAATAATAATAAATCATGTTTATTTAACGTGCCCAGGAACAACCCTAAGGTCTGAGTGCTGGCGCACGCATACATTACAAACGAAAAACAAGACACTCAGGGAAAAATCATTAAAAAATAAATGAATAAAAATAAAAATTGTGAAAAGAAGAGAGTACCGACAACAAAGCGCAAAGTAAATACAAAAGAAAAACGAGGAGAAGGGCACTTGAACAATGCATGAAATTATAACACAGCAAGGAAAAGCTCGGAAAAGAACGATGACAACGAGTTATGAAAGATATCAAGATCACGAAAGTAAGCGTTATAAAGACTCTGTATTCTGTGGACAGTTGAGTGTTCGTGATGACAGGCAGGAACATGGAAAGGTCTATGTTCTCTGGTGACCTTGCGTGGGATACGGAACATGACACAGCTGAGAAGTTCGGGACACGTGAGGTTACCGTGAAGGAGTTTGAAGAGAAACAGAAGGTCAGCGCGATTACGTCGGTCGCGAAGTGAGGGCAATGAGAACAATCCAACTAGTACAGGGTGCAATGTCCAGGTTTGCAAAGCGGTGATTATATATGCTTAGAGACTTTTTCTGGACACGATCTATGATGTCACTGTTGGATCTAGAAGACCATTCCAGACGACCGACGCATATTCGAGTTAAGGAAGACAGATGGTTGTGTATAATTTGCGGAACGGTGTAGGAGACTTGAATTCCCTCGATAGTCTGCATACAGAACCAAGAGAGCGCATACTTCGCATTGCAACACGTTTAGTGTGAGCCGAAAATTGTAAGGTTGCATTAAAAAGTACACCAAGATCATTGATCTCGCAGACTTTACACAACGGCACAGAATAAGAAAAAGAAATGCTGTTTTGCGTGTGAAAGTCATGACTTTGGTCTTAGCAGCATTCAAGGTAAGGTTATTATCCTTGCACCATTTAGAAAAGGAAAACAGGTCAGACTGCAGGGCGCGACAGTCATCAACAGTGTGAATTTTGTTAATCAATCAATCAACCAATCAATCATTTATTTATCGTGCCCAGGAACAACCGTGAGGTCTAGGTGCTGGCGCACGTATACATAGAAAAAGAAATACAGCAGGGGAGTATCAGTGAAAAAAAAATGAATAAAAAATAACAATCTTGAAAAGAAAAGTGTACATACATGACCGAAGGCGCAAAATGCATACATAATAAAAAGGAGAAGGGAAGTTGAACAATATGTGAAAATAAGACACAACAACGGAAAGCTCAGAGCAGAACAAAGACATAAGGTTGAGAAAAATATCAGCAACTACAACAGGGGAATATCAGTAAAAAAAATGAATAAACAAAAAACAATCTTGAAAAGAAAAGTGTACATACATGTAACCGAAGGCGCAAAATGCATATATAATAAAAAGGAGGAGAAGGGAAGTTGAACAATATGTGAAACTAAGACACAACAACGGAAAGCTGAGAGCAGAACAAAGACAGAGAGTTGTGAAAAATATCAAGGTCATGAAAGTGGGCGTTATAAAGACTCTGTATTCTATGGACGGTTGAGTGTTGGTGGTGACAGGCAGCAACATGGAAAGGTCTGTGTTCTCTCGTGATCTTGCGCGGAATACGAAATGTGATACAACTGAGGAGTTCGGGGCACATGAGGATACCGTGAAGGAGTTTGAAAAGGAAAAGCAGGTCAGCGCGATTACGTCGGCAGCGAAGTAGGGGCAATGGCAATAATCCAACAGTGCTAGTGCAAATAATAATAATAATAATAATAATAATAATAATAATAATAACAACAACAACAACAACAACAACAACAACAACAACAATAATAATAATAATAATAATAATAATAATAATAATAATAATAATAATAATAATAATAATAATAATAATAATAATAATAATAATAATAATAATGTGCTTCTTTGCGTCTCGGCACACTCGCCAGTGATTGTAATTTACGAATATATATTTCACCACGGCCGTGCACGTCTGTGCAGTAATCTTCCTTTTCTTTTCCCGTAAAATATCTGCATGTGTGGAGACATAAAATGAATTCGTTTCTACCTCTCGACATTATGAAAGAGTTGTATAGCAGTATAGCTTTTCATCTCCACCGGAATAATAATTTGTCCGTTAGATGAAACATTTCTTAAAATCTGCACTAATTAAAAAACTTGGCCGCATATCTGGTTACTTCGCTGCAAATGACGTCGAAAGACGATAGTCTTCTGCCGAACCTGGTACGTAACAGCCTCTCTTCTCACCCCTCACGCTCTTTTCCTCCCCTCTCACTCCTCCCATGATGGATGCAATGGAGGTTTTGCTGAATTCAATTCAAATTGCCCGCGTTTGCCCTGCTCTCGCGCCATCTGTTGGGACCTTTTATTACTGTTGGCTTAAAACGGCTACAGAACCGCGGCTTCAGTCGGCTTGTTTTTAACGTGTAGCGACACCATTTCCAACGCGTTGAATTCAGCAGAGTGCGATGTTGGGCTAGTTGGTTCATGCTTGAAATGTGGTTCAGGCGCAACAAAACTAAGAGGAAAGAAGGGACAGAAAGAGCGCGAGTTCTGTACCTTCTTCTTTCCTCTTAGTTTTGTTGCGCCTGAACCACATTTCTAACGCGTTGATTTTTTTCATTTGCAGCGTTTCATTTTTCATTTCTTTCTGTCTCTCTCTTTCTCTCTATCTGTGTTTCGTTATCTCTTTACTGTGCTTTACGGCTTCGCGCTCTTAATTTTGCGTTAGTATATGTATGAAGACGCGTGACGAGGTGATACTGTCGTGTATACTGCTAAGGTGACACTGCTGTAAGTATCGGAGAAAAATATATAACGAGATGAAAACTGCAGGTGACCATTCGCACTCCCTACGCAATTTCCAGGTCGTAGATTGATTTACTAGAACGGTTCGTGCCATACGTTACAAACCGCTGCGGCTAACGTGATCGCTACGCTCTTTGGCATACCGATAACGTGCGCGCGGATGGCAAACAGAGCGAGCACACAACATAGATGTGATGATGCGTGGGGTTTTATGGCGCATGGTATGTTGTTAAAAGGCGCACCGTCATTACAACCGGATGTATGCGACATTGTTTGGGTGGTAGTCGTAACACGGAAGCCACAAAGAAGCTGATCACTTCAATGTTTCACTATATCTTCTCTGTTCCCAAAAATTATGTGGACTCTTGTATAGTATGCTTCGGCTTCGGCCGTAAGTTTTGTTATAATACATTGCTTCTGCATGTCAGGAGCTCGATTGTATGTGTTGAGCACCCTGTTGTTGACGTCATTTGTTAGGCAAACAGCGGTATATACTCACGGCGGTATATATATATACATATAGTGTGAAGCTCGTCTGTGCCGTTCAGAGGGAGGCGGCTTGCGCAATACGTGTTTTCTTCTTCGGCTCATTTCATTTTTACTTAGTTATTCATTCATCTATTCGTCGTCGTTGTTGTTGTTGGGCGGCACATATATGCCTCTCCGAGTGCGACGGTCCGAATGGCGGTGACTGACCAACGTGTTGTTGGTTGTGCGCAGGTGAGCCAGATGAGCCTGGGCCGGTACGTGACGGCGTCAGCGCTTGGCCTAGTGCCGACGCAGGTCATCAACGTGTACCTGGGGACCACGGTGCGCTCCATGGAGGAAGTGCTCGACGACGACGCCACCGCGGCCACGGGATACGCCGTGCTCCTAGCTCAGGTGCGCTCCCCGCTGCCGGCAAAGAGTCGTTCGCACGCGCAGCGTCGCCTTCCCTCCTCCGCGCAGGTGGTGCTGAGCGTGGTGCTCATGAGCCTGATCGTGCGCAAGGCCCGCCAGGAGCTACGCGAAACCGTCCTGTCGTCAGGTTGTTCGTCGCGGGCCTCCCTGGACACCGCCTTCTGCCCGCACTTCCCCTGGGTGCCTGTTGCGCCGATGCAGACCGCGTGGGCGCGGCCTGCCGTCTGACCCCCGAGCACACGCTTGCCTTTGCTGCGCGCATTTTGTTTATTTTCATTTTCTTTTTTTACGACGGATGGGCTGTCCCGCCGTTCCCGAGTGATATATCGAGCCCATGTAGATGCACTATAGTAGACGTCGCTACGTTCGGCAGAGAATGGTTCGGGTACTCCCTTGGGAGGGGGGTGTTAATGTCGGGAACCATATACAGCATTGCACGATACCCCGTCTTGCAGCCGCACAGCTAGGGGAGACGTACTTACGATGTCAGGACTGCCTATCCCAGCCTGCCACTGACTGCTGACGGGGCAAACTTATTGAGAGCAGCGGAGCTCTTTTTGAGGCCTTGTCGACGTGTAAGAAAAGACATTTGTAAGGTTGGTGCGCGGTTAGTAACACGACTGTGAAAAAATGACTCATCTTTCGACACTCAAAACAACTAGGCCACGTCGTTCGTGCCGTATAAAACGTCACCCCTGGTTACTTGGCACTATAGTGTTTTATAAGACACGGACAGAAGAGTGCGCATTTGCTGCCTTTTGAAAATAAATAAATAAATATAAAAAGACTGACCACAATCACGTGCCTAAAACCGACCTTGTCGATGGACGGTGGTTGAAGAACGAAGCCAAGGATGCAAGTAAGTGTTGCGGATGTCGAGCTTCCGCGTTCAGGAACTTTCTAGTGCAACGTACCATTAGCGTCGACGCACCTCAACGTTGGTTTTAAAAATAATAAAAAAGTGGGTTCCATTTAGCATTTGATACATTTTGATCTTGCGTATGCATTTGTTTTACCCTGTATGACACTGCTCCCGCATTATGTATACTAGCTACGAGATGTCCCGACCATTGCTGCACTTGCAGCAGCAGAATGATGCTAGCGAACACTTTATTATCGTTAGCGCAAAACATGGCCTGGGTGTTCTTCCTTTTAATGCGTGCTTACGGCCGTACGAAGTTATACTGTCATTAACATGTCAGAAAATACATAAGCTTCATAACAACTTGCTTCTCAATGTTCATCTGCACTGCATGGAACCGACGTGGTTCCTTATAGTGGCTTTGGCGTTGCGCTGCTAAGCACGAGGTGGCGCGATCAAATCCCGGCCGCATTTCGATGGGGGCGAAACGCAAAACCGCCCGTGTATACCGTGCATTGTGCGCACGCTAAAACCCAGGTAGTCGAAATTAATCCGGAGTCCCCCGCTATACGGCGTGCCTCATAACTGCAGATCGTGGTTTTGGCACGTAAAACTCCAGCATTTAATTAAATTTTAAATCTACGCTGGGCCCAAGGACACAGCTCTGACCTTCTAAGTGGCGTAGCAGATTAAAAAAAAAAAGCACGTGACAACTCGAAGAGCACGCACCTGTAAACCCCAATTGTACCGGATTCCCTTCCGCGGCCCACAAGTGGTCTTTTTGACCCGCGTGCTCGCTCACTCCATCGAAACTTCACAAGTGTGGAGGTTATATATATATATATATATATATATATATATATATATATATATATATATACTACAATGGATTAGGACAGCCCTCGATCGTAGATTAAAAAACAAACAAAAAACTTGCTTTTCCAGGCACGAAGACAAGTTCCGCAGACAACGGGAGTGTCATTCACGTCGCATCACTGCGCCACCCGACAATCAGTTGTAATAAAGTGAAACAGACTCTTTGAATTTCCTGCCCGCCAACGTGAGTGCTTTCCAGTCGCGTGTGTCAAGGCGGACTTCACTGGTCCCAATAAACAGCGTGAATTAGCGCAACGGGTCGCTTTGTTGGCTCGAAGCGTTTGCTCGCGTCGTACACTAATAATTAAACCGATAAAAAAATGAAGATCTAAGACAGCACTGCCGTGAAGAAGCGTTTAGGAGTACTCTGAGAAATTGTTGCTCCGCTGCGTTCTCGCACGTCTGCGAAGGCATGCAGAAACTCGGGAAGGAAAATCAGCGACAGCATTGCTGCTTGGGCGGGAGAACAGAGACCGAGTCACTCTGCAAACTACTTAAAATGCTAAGAAGAAGACGTGCTCAAAAGATGCTGGAAATTCAGTCGTTTACCCTGGGCAGAAAGTCATATCAAAAGAATTCACTGTCTCGATGTACTACAACACCACCGTCATACAACACCACCGACTTACGATAGTCACGGATCCGACATAACCAACGAGAGTAGGCAACAGCACGGCCCGCGACACCTGTCCCGATCTTGCGCTCGCGTCCAGACTTGAGAACGTCGAGTGGGAAAACACTAACGAGACGCTAGGGAGCGACCACTTCATACTCGACATCTCGGTACACCTGGGGAACTTCCCAAGGAGAAAGATACGCTCCACCAAAATCACGGACTGGGCAAACTTTCGCAGCGAAAGAGAAACTCAAGAAGCCCAAGCGATAACCGATCTAGAGGCCTGGATTAGAGAACTGCAGGAATCGGTAGCCAAACACTCCAAGGAGGTTGCACTCACCACGGACAATCCGGCAGTGGATCCGCGCCTCTTACACATGTGGGAAGCGCGCCACAGTCTGCTTAGAAGATGGCGAAGGCAACGGCACAACCGTAAGCTAAAAATACGCATCGCGAAACTAACGGACGAGGCAGAGCGCTACGCAGAGCAACTTGCACGACAGAACTGGGACCAGTTCTGTAACTCCCTCCAAGGAACGCTGGGCACTGCCAAGACGTGGACCATACTCAGACATCTCCTAGATCCGACCCAGAGCAAGAGAGAAAGCAAGCACACGATGAGCCGAGTACTACACAACTTCGGAGGCACAGACGATCAGCTATTGTGTGCCTTACAAAGCAGATATATTGGCCAGCCGATACTTGGTGCAAAGCCAGCGGCTGACTACGCCGGACTGGAAAACAGCGAGCTCGACCTGGACATAACGAGTTCCGAGCTGACACGAGCGATCGCAAGACTCACTCGAAACACCACTCCTGGCAAGGACGGAATCACCAAGAAGTTGCTACGAAACCTGGTCGATTCCACCGTGCAGGCAATACTGGAACTCTTAAATGCACACTGGAGCAGAGGGACCCTACCCCCGGAATTCAAGCATGCGGAGATTACACTGATACCAAAGCCAGGAAAAACGCCCTGCCTGGAGAACCTATAAGACCCATTTCGCTTACGTCTTGCCTCGGTAAATTGATGGAACGTGTTATCTTAGACAGGCTACAGACGCATCTCGAAGAACGTCAACTGATGCCGAACACGATGTTTGGTTTTCGGCCCAACTTGTCAACGCAAGACGTGCTTCTGCAGCTCAAAGAGGAAGTACTGACTGCCGCAACGCCGTGCTGCCCAAAAGCAATTCTCGCACTAGACCTAAAGGGAGCCTTTGACAACGTGGGGCCATACTATCCAATCTCAGTGACACGAATTGCGGCCGACGAACGTACAGCTAAGTGAGGGCTTTTCTCACTGATCGCACAGCCACAATAGGGCTGGGAAATGTGAGGTCACAGCGAATAAACACACCTAACAGAGGAACGCCACAAGGAGCAGTGCTGTCACCGACACTTTTCAATGTGGCCATGATGAAACTCCCAGCCCAACTCGAGAAAATACCGGGGATCAGACATGCCTTGTATGCAGACGACATCACGATATGGACGGTCGGAGGGTCCATAGGAAAACAACAAGAGGCATTACAGGAGGCAGTAGACGTCGTAGCAAGTTATGCGGAGACATGCAGACTGCAATGCGCGCCGGAAAAGTCGGAGCTCATCATAATCGAGAAGCGCTCACGAGGACGATCAACAGCCCCGGCACCAACCATCCACCTGCGAATAGGTCCTAGAGAGATTACCAAGGTAGACAGACTTCGGATCCTCGGCTTACACTTACAAAAGGACGGGGGCGGAGGATACGCCATACAGAAGCTACAACACACGACCACGCAGGTCTTGCGCATGATTCAACGAATTACTAGCAGGAGGAGGGGACTCAAGGAACAGGACCTTATTCGATTAGTGCAGGCTCTGATTGTGAGCCGCATTGCGTACTCGGCACCATATTTAAATTTAAGGAACGCGGAAGTGGAGGTACTCGACCGGCTGATACGCAAGGCGTATAAGCAAGCGCTCGGACTCCCACCCGGAACGGCTACTTTTCGCCTCGAGGAGACAGGAGTGTACAACAACGCACGGGAAATCATAGAGGCCCACCTGGTGAGCCAGAAGGAAAGACTACTACGCACAATAGCGCGACGCTGCGTCTTGGAACGTCTTGGATATTCTGTACGGAAGACCAGCGCACTGACCAAAATCCCAACACGAATACAAGAAACTATGTACGTCTCACCGATTCCCAGGAACATGCACCCAAACTTCCACATCGGACGGAGACAAGCCCGAGCGCAGGCGCTCGCGAGAAAGTACGGAAACCACCCCAATGTCTTGTACATAGACGCGGCCAGCACCGCAAGAAGCACCGCATTCGTCACCAGCGTAGTCGACAATCACGGGACTGAAATAAATGCATCGTCGGTTTCCAGAGTGAGCGCTGCGGAGGCAGAGGAACTAGCGATTGCGTTAGCCATCACGACGTGACCGCAGTGGGATTGCGTCATAGTTCTGACGGACTCTCAGACGGCATGCAGAAATTACTCCAGGGCCAAAATTTCCAAGGCTGCACATCGCATTCTGAATGGAGCGCACCAGCTGCCACCATACATACAAATCGTGTGGACTCCGGGGCATGAGTCCTTACGCGGCAATCAGCAGGCACACGCATACGCCCGAGCGCATGCACACCGGGAGCCGCGAGATGACCGCGCCGAGCAGTTCCAACCAGAGCCCATACCATTAACCTACACTCACATCCTACAACACTATCGCCTTTCACGAAGAACACTACCCCCACCTCATAATTCTCTGACGCGAGAGGAGGCCGTAATATGGCGAAAACTCCAAACAAACACATATCCACATTTGAGTCTTTACCACGCCATACACCCTGCGCTGTATTCCTATACATGTCCACACTGTGATCAATGTGCAACACTTTACCACATGGTATGGGCTTGCGCAAACACACCACAGCTAACACCCATAACACACCCCACCACACGGCAATGGGAGGCAGCGCTGTCCAGCTCCGACTCGACGGACCAGCTCAACCTGGTCCACCGAGCGAGAAGGGCAGCTAAGGCCGCTGGACTCCTGGACTGAGGGGACCACCCACTGCAGAGCGGGGGAGCTACCTACGCTGGCGTGCTCTTTTTATTAAAGTTTATTCTCTCTCTCTCTCTCTCTCTCTCTCAAAGTGCGCAGCGATTCAGCTTGATCGCTGCTCTCGTGACTTTTGCCCACGACAACACGTTGGAGTCAACGGCAGGACAGGTCTACATCAGTGAAGCGGGGCGAAAAAGCAGACTATCTTCATTAGAATCCAAATTAGAGAAGCCTTTCTGTTCTCGACTGAACTAACTGAAGTGGCAACTGAGGTAGCGCAATTAACAAAGTTGTATTATCGCTTGAGATGCTGACTTAGAAAACCATTCACGCAGATCAATCTATCTTTTACGGATTCCAGAGGACGCAAAAGAATATTCTGACGCCCTCGACGAACAAGTTAATGAAACAATTGTTAAAAATATCCTCAAAATTGATCCTGTCCAAATTGAATGGATACATATAGACTGGGTCGACCCGACGCTGCAAAAGCTAGACCGGTCATACTGAAATTGCTGAACTTTTGAGATAAAAGCAATATACTTAGGAACTGCGGACAACTTAAATGTTCCGCATTCTCGATTAGAGAAGACTTCTCGCCGCGTATAGGAGCCGTCAGAAAGCAATTGTGGCAATGCTCAAGAACATACAAAGAAGCGGGTGACAAAGTATCTGTAATCTTCGATAAAGTAAAGGTAGACGGCGTGCTACATCGGTTGGATGAACAAAGCAACAGTATCGCAGCCATCTCCGATGTTCCTTTAGTTCGACGAATGCCTCAAAAAACAACCAAGCCGAAACCGCGACACTTCGTCCTTGCCGAGTACGAAAGAACAAATAACTTTGGCAAGCCTAAATGCTCGTAGTATGTTGAACAAAGTTGACTCAATTGAATGCCTGCTGTTTGACATGAAACCAGATTTTTTAGGAGTAACCGAAACATGGCTATAAAACAATATAATGGACGTTGAGATAAATCCCCCGAATTACGCTGTTGCATGCAAAGACAGACAAACATGGGGTGGTGGCGTACGTTGCCTTATACATTAATAAAAAAATACATTTCACTGTGCTACCAGATGTGACCAATGTAAAGCAATATATTGCAAACTGTTCTATAGGTCATGCGCAGTCGTAGTCGGGTGCGTGTACCGCAGTCCTACCAGTCTCCCCGAAACAATGGCGTCCCTGCATTTATACTTAAAACACCACGCTCAAAGGGCTAAACTAATCTTGATGGGTGATTTAAACCTGCCAGACATTGACTGGAAAACTCTGAGTCATCACTCTGAATGCGCAGATATACTTATGGATATCATGTTGCAGTTTAACCTCAGCCAAATAGTAACAAGTCCCACACATGTTCAAGGAATCAGTTTGAATATTCTTGACCTAGTGTTTCTAAGTGACAACTTCCCGGCCGACAAGACCACAATAGATATATTAGAAAGCATAAATTGGTCCTTGGCTTTATTCCGGTTAATAAAAAAACTGATTTCCCAACCGCGTATTACTCTCCATGACTTTAACAAAGATGTCGATACAAGTATCTTCGACCATCTCTTTTTCGAACTCTCGTCATTTACTGAACTTTCATGTGACGATACAGTTGATGTCGAAAGGTTGTGGCAGAGGTTCGTATCGGTCGTTTCATATTATATCACGCAATGTGTCCCAACAAAAACCGAAAAGGTAAGGAAATATAACCCGTGGATAACGAGGGACATTATTCATGCCAATCGGAAAGTTAAGAGGCTCAGAAAATCTCTAAATTTACAATAAACCCCTAGAACAAGGGCAGTACTCACCGATGCCATTAATAGTACGAAGCTAAAAATGAAAAACGCTAAACATAATTACTCCAACAAGCTCCGTAATTTTATTAGAACATCCCCTGCAAAATTCTGGAAATAATTAAGCGACGAAGAACAAATCGAAAGCCAGACGCCCGAAGAGGAAAGCATAAAAACAGCGAATAGTATGAACAATTATTTCTGCTCTGTATGTACACATGATGACGGCAACGTGCGATGTGTTGAATCCCAGTTCACAATACCATTTACTTCAGCCAACTGTAACGAACAATGTGTATTCAACTTGCTCATAAACCTAGATACACCTAGATGGCATACCCAATGATTGTCTCAAAGAGATGCTGAAATAGTTTCAAAGTTTTTGTGCATAATTTTTAACTATGCTTTATTGACAGGTACACTTCCTAAAGAATGGAAGAAGGCAAAAAATAATTCCAATATATACATCAGGTTCAGAAACAAATCCCTCCAATTATAGGCCCATATCGTTGAATTGTACTGTTTGTAAGTTACTTGAGCATATTATACTCAAGCAGATAGTAGACCAGCTAGAAGAATAAGGTATATTATCGCTTTTTCAACACGGCTTCCGCCACGGCTTCTCAACCGTAACTCAGTTAGTGTAACTGGTACACGATTTAGCCTTTAGCATAGATAACTAAAAAACAAATATATCTAATTTTTCTCGACTTTTCTAAGGCATTCGACCGTGTATCGCACAAAAAAATAATTCATAACCTAAAGTAACTTTAGGAGAAGGATCTGTAATAAATCGAATTAATAATTAATTACCTGACCGACCGCACCCAATTTGTTGAAATAACAAACTAGTCTTAATTACAACTAACGCTACTTCAGGCGTACCTCAAGGTAGTGTCTTGGCTCCCGTTTTATTTCTAATTTTCATCAATGACTTGCCTACTAAAATTAAGGTAAAGATACGACTATTCACAGACGACTGTATTTTGTATCGCGAAATTAATTCAGAAGCAGACCACATCATACTAAACAGCGTCTTAGATGACGTAAGCAAGTGTTGCACTGGTTGGCAAATGAATCTGAGTTTACATAAAAGCGGTCTCCTTCAAATAAAAGAAACACATGATCTGTGTACCATTGCCGAGTAAATGATTGTGTATTACCTTCAGTAAAACACATATCTGAGACTATAACATAACGCATGACCTTCGATGGACACTTCCCATAGAGCAGGTAACTTCAAGTGCTTATAAACGTCTTATGTTTAAACGACGCCAGCTCCGCTCGGCTCCTCCTGACATTAAACTATTAGCCTACACTACCTATGTAAGAACAAGTTTAGAATACGGCAATATTGTGTGGCTCCTGTATACTCAACAAGATACTAACAAAGTAGAAAGAATACGAAGCAAAGTGGTTAGGGTTAGCTGTAATAAATACAGACAATCCGATTCCCCAACACAGTTTTTAAAAACTGCAGGACTTTGGCCACTGAAATACCGAGCGAAATTCCCTAGAATGAAAGTTCTGTACCAAATAATCAACTGCCAGATTAACATTGACCCGTCCAAATATGTATCCAAATCTACAGCCAGGAAAACTAGACAAAACCATGACCAAAAGCTAACAGAATATTCTTTTTACCCTGAATGTTTTCGAAATTCTTTTTTCCTCTTGCTACTAGGGAGTGGCACAGCTCGGACCCTTCTGTTATTAAACTTACAACTCTAGATTTATTTCTGAAAGCGGCGAAGGACTGCATAGACAACGAATTTTGTATCTGTTAAATTTTGTTCAACCTGCTTTGAAATCTTACCATTTGTTTCATTTATTTGAGATGTTTCGTGTCTATTGTGCTGTTCATATTATACGCCTATTCTTGTATACTTATTCTTGTACATGCCCCTCCTGCTATGATCCTGCATAGGATTGGCAGTATATGAAATACATTTAAAAAAAAGTACCAAGGCTTGCCTGCATAGTCGTTATACTAGCGTCGTCGTCATGACGCTGTCGTCTTCGCACCATGGTTGTCGCCATGACGTCATATTCGCCATGCCGCCGCCGTAATCGTGTTGTTGTGACGTGTAGTTAGGGAACTTTCCATTAGGATTTCAAAAATCTTGTAGAAAGTTGGAGGCGTTGGGGAGTAGTCTGTGAGTGCCTGCTACGACAGTAAATCTGTTCGGAGCTGGAGAAATGCTCAAGTTTGTTGATTTTTTTCCTTCTGGCATCACTGATTGCTCTTGTAAAAGCAAACGATTTGCCTGTTCCTTTTCCCTGACTTGCACCATCGCGCGAACTGTGTCTCGGCTCTCTTACACTACATTCTTCAAACAAAAATTTTGACTCGCCGAACATAGAATTACTTGTACAAAACACTCCTACTCTTCGCCATAATTCACGCAAGAACTGCCAATTAAGCCATAAATTATGTCATCAGAAACTTGAGCGGAGCCTTATCCCAATGCCCGGGAAGATATATTTATACTGAAACAATTCGGTAAACTCGAATCTTTTAAAAGATGCAAATATGATAGCCGCAACACCACCAGTACTGTATCAAGATTGTCGACCGAATTAGAATCCTTCGGTAATAAGATGGAAGGCCCTGCTAGTGGGCCCCAGGGAAGATTTCAATCAAATTACTTCAGCGGTCACCATTCCAAGATCAGCGTTACGCTTACTTAATTTTAATCAATGTTACTTCGTTTATGTGCACCACCCTTCGTGCCGCGTCTCGAGCCGACTCAGAATTTTGTTTTTTTCGGAGCGGGAACAGTGACAAAATAAATGCCAGAAAGCACGCTAAACAGCATTTACGCCCGTTTCGCTGGCGCTTTCTTTTTTCAGTAACGCGGTGACATCGACCCATGTCCGCTCGAGACATATCGATCGCAACGTCAGATGTATGTACGCAGCCTTCTAATACGGTGTCTTGGCGGCATATGTCAGTAAAGTATGCGCTGCCCGCTTTTCGCTTCGCGCGAAAGTCAGACAGCTTTGCTAAGAAGCAAGCGAGATGCATCAGAACAGGCAGTTGGCATATTTTGTTTAGAGTAACAAAAAATCCAGCAGAACCCATCTCCTGATGGCTGTCGACGCTAATGCGATTAGTATTCAAGCAGTGTGGCGAAACACTGAACTGCCACCGCCGAAACGCGCTGTTTATGAGACGTGTACTGCAGTCGGGCTGTCCCCCTCCTTTTGCGTGGTCTCTGAGATTGCAGTGGTGGCACGCAGGTTCGTGAGCCGTGTGGCCGTGTGCTGCTTTCGCGCTTTCCTCAGGACATGCTGTGTCATCTAAAGGTGCGCCTGCGAAGTTCGCCCAATGTCTGCCTCCTTTTGCGTGACCTCCAAGATGTGTGGCGCACCGGTGCATCCTAATAACGCTGAGAATTAACCCCTCGCGGCCGGCGGGCATTCGTGGCGCAGCGCGTGGCCTCAGACTGCACTGGTGGCGCGCCGTGTGCCGCAGACGGGCTCCTTTAACGCGCTTCCCTCTGGACACGCGGCGCCTTCTAGCGACGCGCCCGCCAAGTCCGCGCGAAGTCCCCCTCCGAATGTGTGGTCTTCGAGATGTGAGCTAACGAAGAAATTAACACCCTGCTGCCCGGAGGCTTTCGTGGCGCAGCGCTAAAGCGCCGGGTTGCTGTGCTTGAGGAAACCGTGTGACGCGGGTTTGATTCTGCCTATCACTGGAAAAATCTTGAAGGGTCCTTCTTTTTCTCATTCAAGAGCAGCGTAAAGAGGCTAAATAGACCCAAATTGGCTGAAGTAGGCTAAGACTGTTATTCGCATTAAGGGAACACAGGGCTTCTTGCAGGAGCTACCTAGGGGAAAATCAGGTGATAGCAGTGGACAGTGATGTGAACCGCGCTACTACGTACGAGTCCCGTCACGCATACCTCGGTAAAGACGCCACTCGTGAAGCGGGTACAACCTCTTTTTGAGCAAGGTGGACAGCTGGTCAAATTTTGTAGGCCGCCGTCAGAGAACGCAGTGATTCAGTTTGATAGATGCTCACGTAGTCTCTAGACTTTTCAATAACCAAACTTGGCGCGCAAACATTTTTAGCATAGAAGCTGTAAGAAATTCAATGTTGCGGTCTAGAAAAGGTATATGGGGAGCTGAGGCGCAAACATTAACATTTTCTCTAATGTGAAACACTTTGCTAATCTCATGTGCCTCGTTATCATGCTGGTGCGATCAAAGATAAGCTTGCTTCATGATTAAATAAACGGGGCAGGTGTACAAGTGTATACTGCGCTGTTGCAATCTCTCAGCACATGGCAACAGCCATCGTGTTGGAATTTCCTATTTAATCCTTGTTCTTGACAATAAATTCACACTTGTTAGTCAGTTCTTGTCCTGTTAATCTCCTCTTCGTGTGTTGCCTTGTTTCTTGCGTTGTTAAATTTGTAGCGCCCATCGACGCTGCTATGCGGGGACGCTAAGGTGCGCGCGCTCGGCCGGCGCTTTGAGGCCGGCTGCGGATGGCGAGGAGAATAAAGTTGGGCGGCGCGTGCTAGCGGCGCAAGCACGGCACGCGCCAGTCCGTTCTAAAAGCCTGCTGAGCTGGTCTCCTTGTTCTGGCGCTCCGCTGCGACCCCTCGGTTCCGGACAGTGGTGACTCCGGCATAAGAGATGACCTACCCCAGCAACCTCCCGCCCTCACGTAACCGTCCGCCTGACGCTACCTCGCGTCCACGGGACGTCGCAGCTCTACAGCTCCACCTGCCCACGTTCTGCCGCAAGAACCCGCAGCTTTGGTTCGCCCAGGTCGAAGCCATCTTCGATCTGCAACACATCACCTCGGAGGTTTCGCGGTTTCGCCACTTACTTTGCAACGTGTCTTCTGAGGTGGCTCAAGAAGTGGCAGACGTTATCTCTGCACCTTTGAGTGATGCCCCGTACCACCTCGATCATCGGACCACAGCATCTTTGTGCATCCGGACCTTGCGTCTTCATCCTACGTGTTCCTTCGACGAGATGCTGTAAAGGCACCTCTTACACCATCCTACGACGGACCGCACCATGTCCTCCACAAGATGCAGAAGTCCGCCACCATCCTATTAAATGGTCGCGAAGAAGTCGTTTCGTTAGACCGCCTCAAACCGGCCTACGTCGAGACGCCTCCCAATGAGCTCCCTGCGGATGTCGCCGACACACCCGTCTATCTGCTTGACACAAGATAGCCTCATCTCCGCCTCGCCGTCAAGTGCATTTCGCCGTCCCGTCTGGGCGGGGGGCCCTGCATGTAGCGCCCACCGACGCTGCTATGCGGGGACGCTATAAGGTTGGTGCTCTCGGCCGGTGCTTTGGGGTCGGCTGCGGATGGCGAGGAGAATAAAGTTGGGCGGCGCGTGCTAGCGGCGCAAGCACGGCACTCGCCAGTCCGTTCTAAAAGCCTGCTGAGCTGGACTCCTTGTTCTGGCGCTCCGCTGCGACCCCTCGGTTCCCGACAAATTCATTGGCACTTCTTCGCTCGTGGGTCGGCCGTCAGGCCCTCCAACGCATTGCTCACGCAAGTGACACCTGCGCTGTCTATTGTTGTTGTTGTCGTCGTTGTCGTCGTCTTCGTCGTTGTTGTTGTTAACCTGAATGTCCTCGATCCATGCCCATTCCTTGTCGAACTGTTCCGGTCTTCTTGTTCTTCGTTGCCATCTCCAAATCATCTTCCCGCTCTACCTCATGTAAATGCGAGCTTCGTTTAACAGATGCTTGGCAGTAAACAACGTTATCATTGATGACGCACTGCCACCCATATCGTTATTTTACAGGATAGGATAGGATAGGAATAAACTTTATTTGTCCAGCGGTTAAGGCTGTTGGTGCCTGGGGATAGGCTGCCAGGGGTCCATCGCCGGAGAAAAATCTTTCGAGATCATCGGCAATGGCCCTGGCCCGCAGGACAGCCCACTCCTGGTTATTTTACAGACACCGACCTAGTATTTGTTACATGAGCTATGTGAGTCGCGAGCATATTGATATTTCAATTCGCAGGATGCGTGACCCATATTTACAAAACGTCTCCTACACGAGCGCAGTTTGTGACTGGCGATCGTTGCGGCGATCGCCTCGCTATATCACATCGTGAGTGATGGATGCCAGAACGTGACTGGCGAAAGCCTGAACGCCGTGCCAATGAGGGAGCGCTTTTGTGCAAAGGTAGTTTTATAAATACGGGTGCTTGTTCGACTTGAAAGGTCAACACGAAACTTGCAGGTCTACTATTCTTCTTTGCACAAAAGGTGATTTGGCCGTACGCGCTAACTTGCCTAACCAATTACATCTTCGTCAATCCCCAAACCATCCTTCATAGAAGTGCGACTGCACAAAGTTAACAAAGTTAACATTACCTCGAGTTAACATTCTGGCTTTACAGTATACGGTACTGAATAAAAGCTGGAGAGAGTGTGCAAGGAGTGCATCACCTGTTGTCCCCAGTTTATTAGCCTTCATGGCTCCGTTGCGGCGAACACAGTTACTAGTACGGACAACTACTTCTGAACACTGAACAACCAAGTGCGCAACAGTAACATTTATTTTTGGGAACAAAAAAAATGTTTATTTATTTATTTATTTATTTATTTATTTATTTATTTATTTATTTATTTATTTATTTATTTATTTATTTATTTATTTATTTATTTATTGCTACGATAGCATATGTTGCCGCTAACAATCACAGATTCTCGTCCACTGAATGCTTGTCCAGAAAATGGGAAATTGACCGTTTTCGTCGTCAAAAAGCATTATCATTATTTGATTTGAAAACATATACACAGGAAAGTTAAAGCGAGGAGCGAGGCTGCCAACTGCCACCGGAAGGGGCATAACGCCTGCCTACTCTTCAGAAAGGAGGAGACAAACATAGAAATGGAAGATGGGAAGGAGTGGAGGAAAGAGAGAGCGAGATGACAAATCTCAAAGAATAAAGTAGAACACACAGTAGGGCCCGTCACTGCAAGTCACGCTACTAAAGAATGTACAATAGAATAAATAGTTTCTGGGTTACAAACGTGCCCCTATGAGCGCGATCAGCCTGATCGCGTCGAAACGCACAACCACTTGGGTATAAACATTCATCTAGTGTGGTACACCGCAGCCCAAGGAGATGATAGTCCCTCACTAGTGACATGCGCTGCGCACTGAAAGCGGGACACTCCAATATAAGGTGCTGAAGTGTCTCGGAGCAACCGCAAGACGTACACGATGGACTGGCCACAAGGCCTTGTCTGTATAAACGTTCGCACACGTTCACACAGCCAACCCTGAGCTCCAGGAGTCGCGCTCTTGCGCGACAAGGCAAGCCTCGACCGCGAACACTGGGTAGGTGGCGACGAATCAGCAGACGAGTGTCATCAAGCTTGCACAAAATTTCAGGGCAATTGGCACAGTCGTTATGAGTGCAAGTTGAAGCCAGCCGATCAGCCTCTTCATTTCCGGCGATCCTTACGTATGAAGGTATCCATTGGGCAACGAGAGATATCCCACGTGATGAAATTTTGTTGGCAGAGTCAGTAATGCTGCGCACAATTGGGCAATCAATATGATTGTGTTGTAATCTGCTAAGTGCAGCGCGGGAGTGCGTAAAGATGACAATCTTCGATGTGATTAACTCCTCTTCCACGTATTTCAGTGCAACATTAATTTCTGCTAGCTCGGCAGTTGTTGACGAGGCTGGATGGGGTATACGAAACATACGTCGTACTTCAGTCGAAAGGCAGAGAAAAGCAGCAGAGGCGCCTTGACCGTCGCTGCGTACAGATGCATCTGTGAATATTTGAAGATATTCGGAACTCTTTGGAATATGTGCGACTGAGGCAATTGGAATATAGCCGAAACATGCTTATCAGACTTTTTGTGTGTCAGGGATTGTGAGGTAAATGGGGAATACGTGTTTGGTGATATATTTCGGAGGCGGAGGCGTAACTGAAGCATCATGTTCGGAAATATCAGCAATGTTCATAAATAATGCCATCATTTTTCCCATGCGAGAAAACGGGCGCTGAATCTGACGACCAAGGAGCGATTGGCCATTCGATGCGCGGTGCATACGATCAATATGATATAGAGCTCTCTGGTCTGCTTGCAACCTCAGGGGTAACTGATGCGCTTCAGTGAGTAATGGAACGGATTGCGCCTCACGAGGTAATCCCAGCATTAGTCGAAAGGCAACGCGATGATCTCGTTCCAGTTGGGCCATCAAACTAGGTGATACGTTCCGGACTGGTAACGCGTACATCATGCCTGAGAGTGCAGACGACTGGTACACCTGCAGAGCCGTTGTTTGGTCGCAGCCAGCACCTCTAGCAGTCAAGGAGGCCACATACTTAAGGAGGGATTGCGATTTGCGCCATACAAATTTAACGGCAGGACGCCAAGAAATGCGATCATCCACAGTTAAGCCCAAATAACGGTGTTGTCGCACACAGCTTATCGGCGTTTCATCAAGGTACAGTCGGCTCATTGTTCGATGAGCGCGTTGTTTAGGGTGGTATGCTATTGCAGCCGACTTAGCAGGTGATATCTGCAGGCCAACTTCACCCAAGTACTCCGAAGTCGCGTTCAGAGCTCTTTGCAAGCTTGCACGAAGCCGCGGGCCAAGGTGAGAAGGGCCGCTTATCCACAGAGCAATATCATCTGCATAGATAGCTATGCTCACAGGGAAGTCACAGTCCCGAGGCAAGCGACGTGGAAAAAGCATGACGCTGGCGCGTACGAGTAGTTAATGCCGGTTAAAAATTTCATACAGCACAACGCTTCTACATGAAGACAAATCACTTCAATGACTTAACTTATAGGATATTATCTCACTTGTGAATACCGCGCAAATAGTAGAACAAAAAAGAAAGGCAACAACACAGTCGCACAGTGCGCTTGTGTTGGCTTTCTCATTTGTGCACTATTCGTAGGTACAGTCATGAGCCAACTCGTCTAAAGGTATGCGATAGATTCTCAGTATGGGCCTAATATGGCTTTATTCCGGAATCTCTGCGGGTTCGACGACATTTTTTATGTTCCGGTTGACATTCACATTACCGACACATATGGGCATTTTACGCAATTGTTGCTCACCCAGTAACACATGAAATGCGTAGCGCTGTTATCTAAGCTAGCCCTTTTTGAAATAAAAACATACAGGCAGTCTATATTTCAAATCCAACACGGATAAGCAACGCCTTTCAAGCGAAATTCAACACTACAGGGTACGTGTTTGTCCGTAAAAAAAAAAAAGAAAAAAAAAAGAAAAAAAAAACTTTTCCTTTTTTTTGTGTGTGAAAACATTGCACCGACCAAGACAATTTATTTTTTCTGGTCTAGAACTAAGGAAAAAAACGGTCGACTCAAGCTCTTTTTCCAGATAAACGAGGAAAATGCAGAGCCTCTGGTATAGTGGAGTGGAAAAGAGTGCAGTGGCGTTTATCGATCTTGAGTTTCGCCGCAAAATTAAAGAACTACCATAAACAAGATCGTAAGCTGAGTCGCTTACAAGTCCTGCAACGACAAATGTGGATGTGGAATGTATGTTTTATTCTGTAATATATAAAATATCCGATAAACCATGCTATTCTCAAGATTTGCGCTCAAAAAAAAAAAAAAAAAAAACCTGTGCTTTTTCAGTACAGCCTCAATGGTGCTTGTCTAAATCGCGTCAAAAGTGTTCAATATCTGCGGTTAACATTTACTAAATCATTAAAGTGGAACGACCCGTCGCGGTGGCTTAGTGGCTATGGTGTTGCGAGGTCGCGGGATTAAATCTCGGCCGCGGGGGCCGCATTTCGATGTGGGCGAAATGAACGAGCGCCTGTGTCCCGTGCATTCGGGCACGTTAAAGATCCCCTGGCGGGCAAAATTATTCAGGAGTCCCCCACTACGGCATGCCTCATAATCAAATCGGGGTTTTGGAGTGTAAAACGCCAGAATTCAATTACGATGGAATAAGCATATTGATATTCGAGGTGCGATAGCGTTCAAGCAACTTTGTTTTCTGCGTCAAAAGTTAGGCGCTGCTCCTCATGTTAAATAACAGCATACAAGACTTGAATCAGGTCTACATTACAGCATCCGGGCACCAACATTATCTCATGGATAAATTAGAAAAAATAAATAAAAAAGAAAACGCTTCGCTTTATCTTAAAATACTTTCCGGCATGAAAGTATGACCACTCTTCGAGTACAAGTCGACATACGTACCTTGAGTTCGCGGCGACTTGTTGCTTCTATAAAATTCTTCTACAACTTTTTCATGAAAGCATACATCGACAAATAAAGTACCTGAAGCCATCTGCACCGTTAAATAATTTGCACCCTTAAAATAAAAAAGGATCTAAATTGACCTGTAACTCACACCCTTACACCTTTTTTAATGTAAGGGTGTGAGTTATAGATCGCTTTAAGGGAGTAAACTATTTCACAATGTGCTCACCGTTCAGCCAAAACAATTTACAAGTGCCTGCGACCAATTTGTCTCGGTCTGATATTTTGAAGTATTCATTTTTCCCCGAGATATGTAGAACAGGCTACGAGGTGACATTGTGGATCGTGATTCTGTTTATACATTTACTGATAAGTTAGAAGAATTTGCCTTCTTGCTTTAGGACCGGTAGGGTACGATATAGCTAGTATTGCCCTGTGTACCCTTCATACCCTGTATTTTATGAGGCTCACGAGCGCCACACGTTACTGTTATTTGCTAAGAAGCCTGTATTTTGTGCGTTCCCTCCTGCATGGATCTATAAGGTATCCGCAGTATTCATAAAATAATAAATTAAATGTGTACCTCGCCGCTACGCTCCTTAATAGACCGATAACGGGATATTTTAGACTCAATTTTATTGTTTCATTAGTGCTACATATATATAGAAGGTGTTATACAGAAAGGGGTACCGCTGTTAGAAACTGCCGCGTCACCTCTTGTTCTTAGTTGCATCAAAGTAGAATAATAAAAAGGCGCCAATTGCGATTAGAAGCCAATAAAAAAAACGTTTACAGAAGGTATACAATGTTGAACCAGTAAAACTTAACACAACACATCTTAACACAAAAACTGTATTTAATGAGTAACCGCAGGATATACGCAAAAAAAGAAATACATCTAAGTAGGAATAAAGTTTCCAAAGTTGCAATATAAGTTCTATGTGAACACTAATACGACGGTAATGTTGGTGAAGATTTTACATCAGCCGGGAAACTATTCCAAATTTTCCCACAAGCAAAACCAGCAGTTTATTTGCAGTAGTTGCTGCGCGATCTTGGAAGTAAAATACTATTCTGTTAAGAAAAACTAGTAATGTAATGAAGCAGAGGGGCCCCTTTGTATGTGCTGACTGAAGAGGAAGACAAAAAACCGTGCCGGGATCGGGAGTGATACTCTTTATATATTTATTGAATGACTGTTCACTGAATTGTCTTAGAATTTACTCGCTTTAATTTATTCACCAAAATTATACATTTGCTAAATTTATTCCCTTAGCACATATATAAAATCTGCCCGACACTTGGCCGATCCCCGTGAGTGGGTATCTGCCAAACACGTTAAGGTCATCAACATCGAGCACCGTGTTACGGACAGCCCTTGCAGTGTCTTCCTGTACCTAACGTTCCAGCAACGTTGTCAACGACAATAAACCTCGTCGAATTTGGTGGAGGTTGCTGAGATCATTCGCCTCGTCTGGAGCTCCGCACTCGAACCCTGCCAACAATATCGCCCTGCACTATGCCACTGTCGTCTACGCCGGCGTCCCTCGTCAACGCGACCCACCCATTTTCAGTGGGACTGCCGAACACGACGTGGAAGACTGGCTCTCATCGTACGAACGTGTAAGTGCCCTTACCAAATGGGACGACCAGTCTAAGCCGACCCACGTGCCTTTCTACCTCGCCGACGTAGCCACACTTTGGTTCTTCAAACACGAATCCGACTTTACAAGCTGGTCAGCGTTTAAGACCCTTTTTGCTGAAGTGTTTGATCGCCCAGCTGTGCGTAAACTACGCGCTGAACAGCGTCTATACCAGCGCGCACAGCAGCCTGGAGAGACACTCCCCAGCTACATCGAGGTTGTTCTCGATTTGTGCAAGCGGGTAAATCCCAGCATGTCAGAGGATGACAAGATCAAGCATATATTCAAGGGCATCGAGGACGGCGCATGTTGCTGGCAAAAAGCCCCACCCATCCGTCCTCATTAACCTATGCCAGAGCTTTGACGAGCTGCGTCGCCAACGTTCCATCGCCCGCCAGAAAATTCCACACCCCGATTCCATCTCGAGCATCGCGGTTTCTACCGGCCTTCTGCTCAACTCGACCCTCTCGCAGCATATCAAACATTTTATTCGTGAGGAGGTGGCCAGGCAGCTCTCGCTGCTGCCTCACAGCGACGCACCTACGGCAACTTTGCCTCGAACGCTACAGCAAGTCATCCGGACTCAGATGCTAGCTATGCATTTCCGGTAATAATGCCTTTTCGCGCTTATCGCGCTTTGTCAGTGGTAAGAGCGACGGTCCACTCGCGTTATCAACGGGATCAGCCGGCCGTGAGCGGTGGATGATAAGACTAGTATAGAATAAGTCATAAGGCATCGCTACAAGATCGCGGCCCTGAAGCGCTTTCTGCAGCTCCTACACAACGCATATCACCTTTGAAACGCCCAGCTATGTACCATAATACGCCGCCACGCCTCCATTTTCACCGCGACGTCTTGGCACTGATCGCCGGTCAGAAACTCGGCGTTCCCCTTCCCCTCGTCGGCGTTCGCTTTCATCCCTGCGTCGTCGAGCTCCCACTGAAGAGGGAAACTGACTGGCGCAGTTCCTGAGGCAAGAACTGCAAATACATCGACGTTCTTAAGACCTCAATCTTCGCCGCAAAATGTTATTACCGTTTTTGTAGAGGGAGTACCCGCAGTGGCGCTAGTCGATACCGCAGCCACCGTTTACGTCATTCACGAGAACCGTTGTCGCTAACTACGAAAAGTGACTACAGCTCCATCTGGCCTGGTGCTCGCCACTGCCAGCGCGCAGCGAATTCACCCTTCAGCTGTATGCACGGCCCGTGTCGTCATCAACGAAGTTCTGTACATAATCAAGTGTTTTGTCCTACCATCGTCCTCTCAGGACCTCATCCTTGGTTGGGATTTCGTACCGCATCATCATGCTGTCATTGACTGTTCGCGTGCAGAAGTGTCGCTTTTACCACTATGTGATTCACTGCTGACCGACTCTCCTCACTTTGCCGACAAACTCATTGTTGATGCCGACACAACCATACCCCCCGAGTCATTGATGGCTGTTGTCCTGTCGTCTGCTGCTGAATCTGACGCCCCTGCAGTGTAGTGTTCACGCCATCCGATGTGTTTGCTCAGAGCAAGGGCGTTGTTCTTCCGTTTGCCGTGCTGCTATAACATCTGGGTCAACGCTGATGCTGGTCACCAAATACTACCGGTACCCGATCAGCCTACTGCGTGGAGAGACCCTAGGATACTTTCAGGCGGTCGACTACTTGACGATCTCGATGTTCCTACCGACTCCCACCGTTGTTACGTTGACGCCATCGCTTCTGTCTCAGACTCATCACCTACAGTGGGTTTTGACAACGCCATCGACCCTGCTCTTTCCCAATCTCATCGCCGCCAACTTCTCGCTCTCCTTGACAAGTTTTTCTCTTCTTTCGACTGTCATCAAACGTCATTGGGCCATGCCATTGGTGTTTCTCACACCATCGACACCGGTACCCACTCCCCTTTGCGACAGCGTACGTATTGTGTCTCCGCCGAAGAGCGCCGAGTCATCACGGAGCAAGTGGATGACATGCTCAAACGTAGAGTCATCCGTCCTTCTCAAAGTCCTTGGTCTTCATCTGTCGTAGTGGTAAGAAAAAAAGATGGCTCCATTCGCTTCTGTGTCGACTACAGACGCCTAAACAAGATAACGAGAAAAGACGTTTATCCGCTGCATCGGATCGATGACGCTCTTGACTGCTTGCAAGGCGCAGAATATTTCACTTCCTTGGATCTGCACTATGGGTACTGGCAAGTTCCAATGGCCGAACCTGACGGTTCCGAAAACCTCATTCGTTACACCCGATGGCCTCTACGAGTTTAACGTCATGCCCTTCGAGTTGTGCAACGCGCCTGCTACTTTTGAGTGTATGCTCGATACCATCTTTCGCGGCCACAAATGGAAGACCTGTTTATGTTACCTCGATGACATCGTCGTCTTCTTAACCGATTTTCCGACACACCTCGCTCGCTTGCATGACATTCTGACCTGTCTCGCCTCTGCCGGCCTACAGCTCAACCTCAAAAAGTGCCGTTTTGCTGCAAGCAAGCTAACCATCTTGGGTCACGTTGTCTCAAAAGATGGCGTCCTCCCGGACCCAGACAAGCTCCGCGCCGTTGCAGACTTCCCAACGCCCACGTCTATCAAAACCCTCAGAAGTTTATTGGCTTATGTTCCTATTTTCGTCGCTTCGTACGCAATTTCGCATCCATCATGGCTCCCTTGACAAGTTTACTTTCCGCCAGTAACGGCATACCATAGCAGCATGGTCACCTGAATGTGATGCAGCATTTCAGCAGTTGCGCCACTTGTTGACCTCACCTCCGATTTTTCGCCACTACGGCCCTGCTACTCCCACGGAAGTTCACACAGACGCCAGCGGAGTTGGCCTTGGTGCGGTCTTAACGCAACGGAAAGCTGTCTGTGATTACGTCGTCGCTTACGCAAGCCGTACTCTCAAGAAAGCAGAATTAAATTACTCAGTCACAGAAAAGGAGTGCCTAGCGATCATCTGGGCACTAATGAACTTTTGCCCATACCTTCACGACCGTTCTTTCGCCGTAGTTAGTGACCACCACGCCCTTTGTTGGCTTTCTTCCTTGAAAGACCCGTCGGGACGCTTGAAACGTTGGGCGCTTCGCTTGCAAGAGTACGACATCCGCGTCATGTACCGCTCCGGTCGCAAGCACTCCGACGCTGATGCGCACTCCCGCTCCCCATTGACGCCTGTTTTGGCGTCTTTGTCAGCTTCCTCGTCCACCCAGTCACTGTTGACCATCACTGACATGCTCACAGAGCAGCGCACTTGCAATGTTACTTGACTACCTTGCCGCTCCGTCTGATGTCCCTTCGACACGAGCACTGCGTCGCCAAGCAACCCACTTTTCCGTGCAAGACAACATTCTATATCGCCGCAACTATATGCCCGACGGTCGGAAATGGCTCCTTGCTATACCTCGTCATATGCGCGTCTGTTCATGCTGATCCCCTAAGCGCCCATGCCGGCGTCCTCAAAACTTACACAAGGTTGCGTCAGCGCTATTATTAGCGAGGCATGTACAACTTTGTACAAAAGTACATTCAGTCATGTACTACATGCCAACAAGGCAAGACACCTACACAGCGTTTCACAGGACCGTTGCAGCCACTACGATGCCCGGCTCATCCGTTCGACCACGTCGTCATCGACCTCTACGGCCCGCTTCCATGCAGCGGGTGTGGAAATCGGTGGATTATTGTCGGCGTAGATCATCTTACTGGCTACGCTGAGACTGCAGCTCTGCCGGCAGCGACCACCGGTGAAGTTGGAATTTACATCCGTCGCAATTTTCTTCTTCGCCACGGTGCTCCACGAGAACTACTGAGTGATGGGGGCCGTGTCTTCTTGTCGGAAGGCATCCAAGCCCTTCTCGCTGAGTGCAGGATCATTCACTGAAACTCGACCGCGTACCATTCCCAAACCAATGGTCCGACCAAACGGTTCAATCGCACACTTGGCGACATGTTGCGGATGTATATTTCATCCGACCACTCCAACTGGGACACCGTACTCCCCTTTGTTACGTTCGCATATAACACCGCGACGCAAGCGACTACCGGCTTTTCGCCCTTTTTTCTTGTGTGTATGGCCGTGAGCCTTCATGCCCTTTGGACACCATACTGCCGTTCCAAACTGAAGCTACAGAGTATACTCTGCTTTCCGAAGTCACCAAGTATGCTGAAGATTGCCGTCAGCTCGCACGTGCCCTGACTAGCGAGACTCAAGAACGTCAAAAGACACGACATGACCGTACTCATCAACCACCACACAACTTTGGTACTGGTTCGCTTGTTTGGCTTTGGATACCAGCCCACGTTCCTAGCCTCTGATCCAAAGTCCTGGCGCGTTATCATGGTCCGTACCGTATCATCGATGCCACTTCACCGGTCAATTACATCGTCGAGCCGATCACAGTGTCACCAAACCTGCGTCGTCATGGGCGAGAGACAGTATACATGTCAACCGCCTGAAATCGTATTACGACCCGCTAATATTATCTGCGCCCTGAGTCGCCAGGATGGCTACGCTTCGCTCCCAGGGCATTGTAATGAAGCAGAGACGCCCCTGTGTATGTGCCGACTGAAGAAGGACCGTGCCGTGATCGCGAGTGAGCCCCGTGCTACGGACAGCCCTTGCAGTGCCTTCCTCTACCTATATCGTTCCAGCAGCGTTGTCAACGACAATGAACCTCGTCGCAGTAGTATTAAAATGAGACTATTTCGGCCAATGACATAATTTAAATGTAGAATTTAAGAAGACGGAATGTAACGATGCCATGGTTGCACCAGATAATCTTATTTAGTTAGAGGAGATTTAAAGCAGTGAAAACGGGGGTAACATGAGAATATAAGGAGCCGATGCAATGACACGAACAGCGTTATTTTGGATGGGCGGAAATGGAGCTATATCGCAGCGATATGTGCGAGACCCATGAACTGTTACGATAATTTAGATGGCTATAAATGAAAGCATATTAAAATTTCATGCTGTTGGAAGCGGCCTCTAGCCTTTCAACGCACTTTGATGGCGTAGGCGGTATTCTTTTTAAATAACTTATTTTAGAAAGGAGTCTAATTCAACACCTCAAAATGAACACTCGTTAGAAAGTAGTATTAGGTTGGACACATGTACACTGGTATAACGCTAGATCGAGATTTATTGTGTGCTGAAAACAATAAACTTTCTTTTCTGAGAGTTAATAAATAATTTATTTTTTCGACGCCAACTGCTGATATTATTTAGTTCGTCATTTAAATGCTCAGTTAGTGTACATATATCATTGTGAGCAGTGTAAATAGCGGTGTCGTCTGCGTGCACAAATATGTTCTGTAGAAGTTAGACAGTTTGGAACATCAATAAACATAGAGAACAGGAGGGAACAGGAGGGAACCCAGTATGGACTCCTGTGGAACGCCAGTGTTAATTGGGTTTGTGTCAGACAGTGCTCCTGAAACGCAAACCTGCGGCTGTCTGCCGTATAAATAACTGGGTAGTAGTCCTAAAGATGGTTCATTTATGCCATAGGCACTTAATTTAGTATAGACAATGTTGTGATTAATGGAATCAAACACTTTCGTGTAATTAATAAAGACAGATCCTACGAATCCGCACCTATCGATGTCTGTTTTAATCTTGTCAGTGAGTGTGATTAAAGGTAGGTTAGTGGAATATTCCGGATAAAGACCAAACTTCCTTGGTGCTAATAGCTTGAACTTATTCAAATAGTTAAGAGAGGCGCTGTTTAATTAGTTTTTCTATAACTTCATTAAAACACGGTAAGAGAGATATAGGATTACAGTTTTTATTTATTTATTTACAAGTACCTTACAGGCCTCGCTGAGGCATTGTGTAGGGGGGGGGGGGGGGCGATACAAAGTAAGAACAAAGTAAGAACACATTGGGTTAACATCAAAGCCAGTAAGAACAAGCAGAACAAAATGAACAACAGCAAAAAAATGTCCAAGTAAAAGACTAGTGATACGTATGTCACATGAATAGGCAAGTTTGAAAAACAAAAGAAACTCAACAGCGTGTTGGACAGATCGAATGAAGCGCAGTGAAAGACTACGCAGTTTACCGGTACTAGCTGGGATAACAAACAGAACCTAATGCAACAGCATCACTTTGAAAAAAAAAAAAGGGGGGGGGGGGGGATGCATGAAACATGGGAGCAAATGGACCAGCTAAGCATTATCAGTGAAATGGTTGATGAGAAGCTCGCGAAATTTGTCGTCATTACGCTGAAGGGCGATACTGTTTGGAAGATCATTCCACAGTCGTATGGCACGCGGGAGTGACGAGTAGTTAAAAGCATTAGTGGTGCCGTAAACACGGATGTAGCCGAAGTCATTGTGTAATCGGTACGATAAGTGAGAGGAACGTTGTAACTGTGCTAGCGGTGATCTAGTGCCAGTGACATATTTATGAAAGAGAGACAAAAGCGCAATGTCACGACGTAATGTTAATGGATGGAGTGAAAGTTAGAGCTTTAGCTGCGTTACACTGGACAAGTTGTTATAATTCCGCGTGATAAAACGACAAGCCCTGTTCTGAATAGCTTCTAACTTCTGTGTTAAATATTTTTGGTGAGGTGACCAAATGGATGATACGTACTCTAACTGGGGTCGGACAAATGTTTGGTAGGCCTGTTTACGTACGTGAGGAGTGGTGGATTGTAGGTTGCGACGAAGATACCCCAATGATCTAGAAGCATTAGCAGAAATAGTAGTTATATGGTCGACCCAGGAAAGATTTTCTGTGAGGTGAACGCCTAGATATTTATACCATGTGCTTCTAGCCAATGTATTGTTATTGATGTTGTAATGAAAGAGCGAACAAACTGATTTACGGGTAAATGAGATAATTTTACATTTTGAAATGTTAAGAGTCATTAGCAATGTTTTACACCAGTTGTTAATGCGATCCAGGTCACTTTGGAGGGATTGGTGATCATCAGCACTTTTTATGTAACGGTAAACAATGCAGTCGTCAGCAAATATACGTATACAGGATGATATGTTATTTGGCAGGTCATTAATGTAGATTAAGAATAGTAGAGGACCAAGTACGCCACCTTACGGCACCCCGGATGTAACATCGGAAGGAGGAGAGAAGTAATTATTGACAACGGTGAACTGCCAGCGGTTAGAAGGAAAGTTACGGACCCATGACAAGGTTAGCGAATCTAATTTAAGTGCAGAAAGTTTTGATATTAGTCGGCAATGTGCTACGCGATCGAATGCTTTAGAAAAGTCTAGGAAGATGCAATCTATTTGTAAGTCATCGTTCATGTTGTAATGAAGGTCAGTAGTGAATTCAAATAACTGTGACTCACAGGATGAGCCTTTTCGAAATCCATGCTGATTTGGGAAGAAGAAATGATTTGATTCTAGGTGATCGTAGGTGTGCGATGCGATAATGCGTTCGAGCATCTTGCAGCAAATGCATGTTAGTGAGATGGGGCGATAATTTTCGTGCGAATGTTTATTACCACTTTTGAAAACGGGTACTACCTTTCCTATTTTCCAATCAGTGGGCAGTTCACTTGCTGATAATGACTGTTTGTAGATGTGAAGTAAGATGACGCTGGAAACTGAAGTGGTATTTTTCAGTATTTTTGAATTTATTTCGTCGACACCGGAGGACGAAGACACTTTAAGGTTATTGATCAGGTGCACAATTTGCTAGTAAAGCTTTGTCCGCTTTTTTAGGGCAGGAATTATGTTAGTTTTTTTCATGTCACTTGGAAAAAACCGCCGTTTTGAAGATGAAATTGATAAGGCAACTGAATACTTCACATATGTTGTCAACAATTTCCTTAATGTGATACGAGAATATGGTGTCTAAACCAGGACTAGTACTTTTAAAATTCAGAATTGTGGTGCGAACTTCACTGGGTGTAGTTGGGAAAAGGTAAAACGAATATGAGGCCAAGCGCCATGCATGGCTGTCATCCGCGCCGGAAATATCAGGTACATGCAGTAGCAAAAAAGTTGGTGAACACGCATGCTAGATCTTTAGGATTTGTGAGTAAGCAGTATTTTTGTTGAATTTTCGTTATTGTACGTATTTAGTATCTGCTATTGTTTCGGGAATCGTTTCCAGTTCGAACTATTTGATTTTCTTAGTAAGTTTTCCTCACTTTCTTAAACAAACGTGCCAGTAAATTTCCCTCCTTATTGTACGAAAACCTAAGAGACTGATTTGTAAGAAGACTGGTTTGTAACTTTGTAAGAAGGCTTCAGCATCATTCAACGTTGTAACACGAAGCCACTCTGAACTAGCAACCCTATGAATCGCTCTTTGTCCAACACAGTTCTGGTGTAGAGTTTCAACGATAGAATTGCGACGGCGAAAACTGAGGACAATCGGAAAGTGGTCTGTGATGTTTCCTACAATAAAAACCTCTGGAAGATCAAGCAGGTTTGTTAATGTATGATCGATAAGACCACTAGAGTTGTTAGTGACGCATCTAGTGCGAAGTTACAAAATCAATACCGTACCCATGAGAGATGTTAGTGTATTTGTTGTATTATAAGAGCACAGTGTTCATCCACAAGATTTATGTTTATGTCTCTCATTGCAGCTATGTTTTTGTTTTCATTCGAAACGGGACGGAATATCCTAGAGCGTAGCAAACGTGCTCACACGAGATCTGGGTGACTGGTAGATGCAACCAAATAATTGCTCTCTTCGCCGGCATCTAAAAATAAAAACTAAATAAAAAAGTCGCAGTTTCGCCCGAAAGGCGAAGCATCAATTGCGATAGGAAATAAGTAGAGAGCTATCCGTTTTAAGGATAGTAGTTTTATCGACTGTATAAACTTGAACACATTCGCTTACTGACTGAATTAACAAGCATGGTGTCAGCGCGCACAAGCAAACATGAAACACTCGATGACCGCAGACAACCGCTGTCAAATCGCCGGCGTGAGCGCCTTTGCATCAGTATGCCGTCTATTGCTCTCACCGAAAACGAAATCAAGTATCTGGCTGTGAGGCAATAGGGGTTCATGCGTGACAAAATGCAAAGTTGATTTTTCATTACTTTTGCTCATGTGTAAAGTATACCTAGTTCTGGCGTTTTCGCAAATAAAGATCAGTTGAAGTCAGCGCCTGTGTTGTGTTCCTCCTTCAGTCCTCGTCTTTTGCGCTGTGCAGACATGTCGATATTGAATCACCAGCTCGCCCAAGCTTCCACTTTATCGATGTCTGGTTGTTTCTAACCATTTTCCCACCTATATACCGGCGTCACTGGGTAGTCCGTAGTAGAAAGGGTAGCGCATTGGGCTGCTGTTCTGAGGGAACAGGGTTCTCTCAGCGGATCCTCAATGAACCTCTCGCCAGGTTGTGTCACTGAGTATGGGCCACTCAGTGTGCGGCAAGCGAGGGAACAATTAGCGTTCGCAGGCACAGGCGCGTCCCGTCTAGGAATTGAATTCTGGGGTTTCACGTGCCAACACCACGATTTGATTATGAGGCACGCCATAGTGGGGGACTCCGGATTAATTTTGATACACCAGAGGATCTATAACGTGTCCCCAATGCGCGAGACACGAGCGTTCTTGCATTTCACCCCCATCGAAATGCGGCCGCCACACCCGGGATTTGATCCCACGACCTCGTGCTTCGCAGCGCAGCACAGCCGATAAACCATCGCGGCGGGTTTCTCGTCTAGGAGGTCACGCGCAGACTTCTCGGAAGTGCCAATAAATGCCGCAACGTGTCCAGAAAGAAGCGCAAAAGAGGAGCCACGTTGTCGCATGAAGCATTTCTCAGCATTCGCACGCACCGGTGCACTATGCATTTCGGACTCCACGCGCAGGCTTCGCGGTGGCGGCGCTAGATGGCAGCGAGTGTTTTTAGAGAAGCTCGAAAGAGGAATCCCGCTGCAGTACACGCCTCACAGATAACTCGTTTCGACGGTGGCTATACGTTGTGTTGCTATGTTGCTTCAATGCTAAACGCAATACCGTCGACAGTCACCGTGAGATGGGTCCCACCGCTTTTTCTTCGGTACGGACGTGCCGCCTAGAATTGACACACGACAAATGCAACGTCGACATTGTTTTGTGTATATTGAAGTAAACCTTCGATGGTTCAACGCATAAATGTGTGGCGGTGGAAAGAAGTACGAAGGGGCCACGGCTGCATATGTACGGCTGCTGCTGCTGCCGCTGCCGCTGCCGCTGCCGCCGATGATGATGATGATTTATTGGCTTACCCTTTGAAACGGGGTGGTGACAAAGTCCCCTAGTCTGCTTGAGTTAATGACGTTTGATATACATGTTTTTTTATTCTAGCATATTTGTATACATCTCCTTAATATTTTCTTTCTTTTCCTCCAAACTTCTCTATCTACCTTGTACCGCAGCTATATACCTGCAACGGATCCGGTCGTATTAATCTTTTCCCTGCTTTCCCCCCCCCCCCCCCCCAATACTCTAAAATTATCTTGCTTATCTCGGCTGCTGACGGGTTGATCCTTACGTACACTTTAAATCCAAGCGCTTCTGGAAAGTCTACATTACCTATTGGTCTCATTGGGTGAATCCCTTTGCATTCCATTGGGATGTGCTGAGTGGTCTCCGGATTTTTGCTGCAGCATATCCATGCCTCATCTTGTTACGAGTATTTGCTCAGGTATCTTTTTGTTTTTAGGCAACACGCTCGACCCTCAAATAGCAAGGCACTGCACTTTATGTTAACGTAGTATTCACTTCTAATTTATTTCTTGTCATTCCTGTAAATCTCCATGGTCTTTTTCGTTTCTATTTTTTTTTTTGCATCCAATTCGCTGTCTCTGTTTCTCTCACTTACTTTTTGATGCCTCCTGGGTGTCTATTTACACTTTCAATTACCCTGTACTTGGTTGCCAACTTTCTTGATCTGTCGCTCTATTTGGTGTCCACGCTTCATGAAACGATGAAACGAAACGCTGCCTAGCGTCCGTCACTCTGGAGGTGCTGCAACCTTTCGTAGTTTTTAAGAAAAGTTTTTATTGTGCTGCCGCCCTCCGGGGGCTTCCACCAAAATCAATTTTTCGCTTCGCTCTATTGTGGCTGCCACGGCTGTAGTTTGGGAGTATTTGTATTTATTGCCACATGCTGGAACACCGCACTTTATAATCGGCATTCTCGCGCGTGTCGTTTCGAATATTGGGCGTCGGGACACTTGATTTCTACCTCGTTTCTTATCACTCAAAGCGTTACGGCGAGATCATCACCCGCATGGGTCTCCCGTAGGAGCGCGATTATTATTTGTGTACAGTCGGGCGCAAACCAGTCATGCAGCCACGCGTGCATCCCCTTTTACGAGACGCGCGAGAACTGATAGAATATCGTCTGGCAATCACACGATTGATTACTGCAAGTTTCTCACTTCGTTTTTCTGATGGGTGCGCACCACTGAATTTGCCTGCGGGCGCTCACGTGACATGTTTCGCTTTCGCTACGGCCACGCGTCCCTCAGGCCTGATTCTCTAACGATCCACTTCATTTTCCATTCTGCGGACCCTGCGTCATTGGTTCTGTCATGACTCGGAGGCCGCCTCACCATCGTTTTTGATGGGATTGCACATTCAGCTCGGCATATGACAAACATTCAAGATGAATAAGAACGTTACAATGTACCCCCCCCCCCCCCCCCCTGTTTTGTCAAACCTAGTTAAAACATAAAAATAGGTTGTGTGAATGTTATTTTGCTTGTAGAGAGAGACAGAGAAAGAAGGTAAAGGAAAGACAGGGAGGTTAACCAGACATTATCTCCGGTTGGCTACCCTGTACCGGGGGAGGGGTAAAGGGATTCAACAGGAGAGAGAGAGAGAGAAAATATAAGTACAAAAAAGGGGAAAAAAGGAAAGAAAAAAAAATCACACACACACACAAAAAAAAAAAAAAACAGAACTGTTTCTGTGGGCATTGTCACGCAGTCTGCGAAGGCGTTCTAGTGTTGAAAAGTGTCAACGTCCCATCCTACGTCACACAGTGTAGAGTCACCATTTGTCACTGAATTCGCTGTCTTTTAAATAACGCAGCAGTGCCTTCAAGGTGGCTCGCGCTGTTGTTCGTGTAGGCCAGTTTACAAGCATGTTGATTTGCGTTATTAAGCGTTTGTCGAGTTGACCTATCGTGGCTGAGAGAG
The DNA here is from genome assembly GCF_013339745.2 of Dermacentor silvarum. NCBI lineage: Eukaryota > Metazoa > Arthropoda > Arachnida > Ixodida > Ixodidae > Dermacentor > Dermacentor silvarum. The sequence continues at coordinate 84,308,093 of NC_051154.1, read as the reverse complement.
CTGCTCTCTGCGGGTTAAAACGAGGGCACTCACAAAGAAGGTGCGCGATTTTTTCGTTGCACCGGAAGAGCGTTCGAATCACAGTCGGTCAGATAGGCCGGTGGCTCGCAAGAAGCGCAGAAGCGCCGGCACGGCCTTCTTCTGTGACGTTGGGTCCAGTCTGTGGTGGAGAATTTTTTCCTCCGACAGAGGCCGGTCGTTCAATTGGTTGGACGCGTTGGTAAGAGAATGTCTTTGCGCACTGTACTGCGGGCAGTCGCACAATATATGTACAATTGATTCTTCATTGCCGCAGTGGTCACAGGCTGCGCTGTCGGCCATTCTTATGCGGAACGCATAGGCGTTGGTAAACGCAATGCCCAACCATAATCTGCACAAAAGTGTTGCGTCTCCTCGGCGAAGCCTTGATGGTACTCGAAGGCTTAGAGTTGGGTCCAGAGAGTATAAGCGAGCATGCATGAAGTGCGATTCATTCCATTGTGACCTTGTGCGTTGGCGAGCGAGCACACGGAGCGTCTGTGCAGCGTCAGTCCTAGAAAGTGGAATGGGTCGTTTGTGATCTTCTTTATGAGCTGTGCGGGCAGCTTGATCGGCCCGTTCATTGCCGATAATTCCACAGTGACTTGGAAGCCACTGAAAAGTTATTTCTTGCCCTATCTCAGTCAGGTTGTGTATTGCCTCGGCAATCTCAAAGACCAGCTGCTCGTGTGGACCGCGGCGTAAAGGTGATAGTATAGACTGCAGAGCCGCCTTTGAGTCGGAGAAAATTGTCCATTTGTTTGTCACTTGATCACTAATGAATTGCAGCGCGGCACAAAGTGCTGCGAGCTCTGCTGCCGTCGATGTTGTGACGTGAGACGTTTTGAATTTAATAGTTGTGCCCATCGTTGGTATCACCACTGCCGCGGTAGAGCTTGTATTTTGCTTGTAAAAATGCATTATGCTAGTTTAGTCATGTATTCAACACTAAACCATCTATAAAACTGCTCACATTATTTTATTTCATTGTCGTTATTGTGACCTCAAAAATAATTTGCTTGTTTTTTCTTCTCCAAATAAGGCACTCAGAGAATATTTATTCTGTCGTAAAGATATGTGATCCTGGGGGGACGAACATTTCGAAACAATGTGGCCCTTAAAGGGTTAAATTACGCACCAAGGCTTTGAAAAAAGTTCGGCTTTAACATGGAAACTGTGGTTCGTATACTTTGGCTCCCGCACGCTCGCGCGCACGCAGGCACATACACACACCCATGCACACACAACACACGCACACACACTCGCAGGCACACACAAACACACGCAGACACTTGTGTGTTTTGGTGCGCATGGTTCTGGTGCGCACACAGAGCGCGCGTGTGTGTGTGTCAAAACACGCTCGCGCCTTCGGAAGCGTCATGTAGGATGACACGTGCCATGTGCAAATGCACGAAAAAAAAATCACGATTTCTTCCGTCCTATAAATGTAAATAGTTTGCATAAAAAGGCGACGGAGCGACAATGAGTCCAAGCGATTTATTTCCATACGCAATTAGCAATGCAAAACGGTCTCTCTTTTCCCGCAAGTTTATAGAAACCTCATTAAAGCATCACTGTATTCGGCGCAAAGCCAGCGAGAGCAGGGCGCTCTCCATCTGTCAGGTCGATGTTCTGCATGTTGTAAAATTGAACAGCAGTGACGGGTAGCGGGACCGCATAAAGCGGCTTGAATTAAATTTCAGACGAGCGTGTTGCGTTAGCGCAATTTTGTTTGTTAAAACAATCCATGACCACATGCACGAAATCCCCCTCCACTCCCCCTTCCTGCTTTTATTGCTGTCACTGTGTGCAAAAGGGCATTTCCTGGTTTCGCAACCTTCACCGCGTTTCTTTCTAGCGCGCGTTCTCTTTTATCGGTAAAACTTTCCTGTTTGTTTGTTGGCGCTGATGTTGGAGAATGACGATATCATCTGTTTAGAAAGAACTAAACCCGGGCACTTTTGCCACGTTGATTCTAAAAGGATGCTGTTGCCACAAGTATTTTGGCATGCCCTTTAAAACAACAGATAACTCCACCTTCCTCTTCCTCCCCTCCTCCGCACCTATCTCGTAGTTTCTCCATCCCTCCACGGGAAAACCAGGCACACGTCCTTTTTTTTCTTTTTTTCTTTTTTCACACTGAAGAGGCATCTTGGTGCGCGGAACGTGCACCTTGGCCCCTCTTGTTATATATTTGTCAGACAAGTCCTGTTCATATCTCGTCACACAAGTCTTTGCCACACTAGTCTTGTCCGGGCCACATCCGTACCAAACGGGGCAGAAAATTACGCAGAAACCATCCTCGATGATTATGTAAGTCAATTCGAAGCATTTAGGAAACTGAACGCCGCAACTTTATATGCGCTTTCGAGCAAATTTTTATTTTGTGTTTTCAAATTTATGGCGGCCCTGCCACCAATCCCCGAGTCGTTGCTCTTCTTCAATGACCAGGCGCCTTCACTACTTTTCGCTTTCTTCTTCCCCGACTGTCATTGATGTGGTTGCTGGCGCCAGAGGAGGTGATGCCACGCTGCGGGGCAGCGAGCACACCATCTCACCCACGTCGACGGGAAAGTTGAAGATTTAGCCGACGTTTTCAAACTGGCCACTGTGCATGGGATGTTTCACTTGCATGAATGGGATCCGGGCGTCACCAGGTAATCGGTGATTTAGTTCAGGGCTGGCAGGCACGATTGTCTCTCGAGGTACGAGAATCCATTGCTTCGAGCGTGGCTTGGAACCGTGCCCCTTTAGAGGCAATCCCTGCACGTGGCGCACAGACCAAGCGAACTCACGCCTTACCGGAGAAACGCTCGCTCGAGGGTCGCCACATGCGCGGACCTCGACAGCCTCACGACGTCCGATCGGACAAGAGGCGATCGCAGACACGCAGTACCAAATTTTTCTTCGACGAAGTGCTTTGGAAAGTACGCGTCTGCGCCCCGCAAGTGCTGGTCCTCCAATCGGCGCCACTTGGCCTCGGCGGCCTGTTCGGCGGCCGTCCGCTTGGCGTGTCAGTGTTCCTTAGGCCACACGTCGCTTCCCTGATTACTCGCGTCCTACGGCCATGTACATCTCACCGGCCCGTCGAAGCTTTCTGCCTCGCCGCCATTTCGCTAGGCATCGCATACCTCTGTTGGCTCGGCAGAGCCTTGGCACTCTTATGCTCTTCATCCGTTTTATACTTTCGAAGGCCCATTGTTGGGCCCTAACCGCAACATAGCGCAACTAGCGCAACCGAGCCACGTCTACGTGTGGCGCACTCAGCCGTACCGGCGAGGGGGGCAAGGATGCGCCGAGCCAGTAGCGGCGAGCGAGCGGCCGAATGGTGGCGCGCGCATCGGTGATAAAACTCCGCGACCTTGAGTTGCTTGAGCGGCCTATCGTTTTGGCTCTGACTAGGCACAGAAATGCTTCACATTTAAAAGTAATCGAAGAGCGCATTTGTTCCTGCGCGCGCTAAACATCGTGACAGTCGGCAGGCGTATGCCGTAGCAGCCTTGCCTTCCCAGTACTTTCGCTATGCAAGTACAGGTAGGGCAAGGCCCATCGAAGACTATGCACTGTAGAAATCACTGTACCCGGTCCGCCACTCTTTCACTTTCTTCACGTATAAGCAGCCATCGTTCGCAAACGCATGCTTTTCTGTATATTAGTGATCACACAGTTTCGTTAATACACATTCTGAGCTTCGTTAACACACATTCTGAGGTAATAGGTGTTGACACCGACTAGAGTGAGTGAGTGAGTGAGTGAGTGAGTGAGTGAGTGAGTGAGTGAGTGAGTGAGTGAGTGAGTGAGTGAGTGAGTGAGTGAGTGAGTGAGTGAGTGAGTGAGTGAGTGAGTGAGTGAGTGAGTGAGTGAGTGAGTGAGTGAGTGAGTGAGTGAGTGAGTGAGTGCTTTTATCACCAATGGACTCGTACTTTTATCACCAATGGACACGCAACGCATATTAAGAGTACTAAAGAAGGACTTGTGTATGTCAACCTGGTTCAATGAAAGTACTAAGGAATTGATTCTTTACGAAGTGGATCCTCAACTTAAATACTTGATGGATGAAGAACTTTCTAAAAGTACCCAGACACTAATTCATCGACTGCGCCTTGGGACAGCATACACCAAACATTTTTCTATATCGGATAATACGGGCTTCATCTCCGGCTTACTCCCGTGGCAACGACGATGAGGATGTTCGCCATCTACTCCTCAAATGCCCCAGACACGCGACGCAAAGTCGGCAGCTAGAACAAGAGCTACACTCCACTGATCTTCACCGACCTTTCTAACACGCAAAATTGCTAGGCCCATTGTCATCGAAAAATCACAGAGAAAAGCATTGAATGCACTCGAACATTTTAACGAAGCCACAGGCATCCTTAACAAGTACTAGATATCGCACTGAATATTCACGCAATGTAACTACAGCTTGCTTCTATTGTTTTTAATTATTACCGCTTGTATATTACGTGTTATATTCCTTTGTATTTTGTGCTGAAGCTCATTTTAACTATCACATTCTGTCCGTGCATCATTTTAACTCTATGCATTTCCTCACCTGTTCACATGCTCATCACAGTCTAGATCGCTGCCACTTGTGTGTGTTTGTGACTTTGTACTCTTGTGGTGCAACTCGCCTTTGCCTTTTTTATTTATATGTTCGTGGGTGTGTATAGGACTGTGTGCTGTGGATTTCTGGCCCTACAAAGCTGTTTCTTTTCCTTTTATTACTACATATGCATTTTCTTTTATATTGTTTCTGCTGTGTGAAAAGGAATAGCTGCCACCATTGCAGGGTGACAACGTCTCTTTCTTTTATTTTAATTTCAATAAAGAAATAGGGACGCGATGGCTTGCAGGGAAGGGACTAATAAGTGACAGCAAGAAGAAAGAAACCATGAAAGGAAAGGGAAGCAGAAGTGCAGCCCTATGCCACTACAATCCTAGAATTAAATCATTACTCTGTTGAGAGACCAGGCGGGGTCTGAAAGTGTTCACCTTCCGAGTGCTGCGAAAAGTACGAACAGCTGTTTACCCCACCGTTTCTTGGGTGATCATATGCCGTAATGCACTAGAGGCGAAAAGACTTGCGATGTCAGAAGAATTTATAAATGGGAACTGTTTTCCATGCTCGATAAGGGAGCCCTAACATGGAATAAATTATAAGATATACCGATGGAAACGGCGAGCAAAGCTACCAAACGCCCCTTTGTCTTCAGTGTTTGAATCTCGACGACGGGGCAATTTGTTTCATGACATGTGCTATGCGCAGCCGTTTCAGCGTATTGTATGAAACCATTCGGCTCCTCCCTTTTCTAGTCGCTCGTTAGCTGACGTTCGTGCTGGTCATGTGGATCGTGTTCTTCGAATATCGGCGCCATTTTTTTTTCTCCACGACCTTTCACTGCGCATTAACTTCCCGTTTCTAGAAGGAAACGCGTGGAAATCGAAAACTTCGTTAGAGCTCCTTGCCGTAGCGTACGCTGGCGGTAGTAATTATACTGTGAGAACAAGTGCTTAAATAATAAAAGTCGACACAAAGCCGTTGGAAAAGCTTGGGTGACTTAAGATTGGAGGGTTATCTACGTCATCAATGTGCCCCTGTGTGCAACTTGAACATCGGGGTTATAATCAAACACACACACACACACACACACACACACACACATATATATATATATATATATATATATATATATATATATATGCATACAAGATGAAGGGTTTTGCGCCAGACCCGAAGGTATATTCAAAAAAGGAAAAAAAGACGAACGTTTATGGCATATTTACTGACTGACGTTTCGGCCGGAGGACCGGCCTTCGTCGGACCGGCCGAAACGTCAGTCCGTAAATATGCCATAAACGTTCGTCTTTTTTTCCTTTTTTGAATATATATATATATATATATATATATATATATATATATATAGTCAGATGGCAACAAAATACTGTAAAGGAGCAATGGCGATATAATCTATGCACACCGTTTATGCATTTTCATAGATGGTGCGCAACTGGAAGCGCATATGTGAGAACTGGCCTTGCCTATGCGTTTGTGGTGCACATAGTATACCTGCTGATTGTGTGCAAACTTTGCTTCGATACTTGCGGTGGGTGTGTGTTTGCGTTTCTAGTGTTGTTTTTTTCGTTTTCCTTGTGTGTTTATTTTTTTATTGTTTTTTGCATATATTATTGGTTCATTAGCGATGAGCCTTCGAGATAGCTTGCTCTGAAGTAGGCTACCCTTTAAGGTTATCATCACTTATTGAAGAAAACGAGCCCGTCCATTTCCCTGCACACTTGAATTTGTAACATGTGAGGTATGCTTTACACAACGCAATGCTGAATGTGGATTTTAAACACCTTTTTACCTTGGTGAATGTCTTCACTGTGAAGTTTTCATTAGACTTATGGCGGGTGTGATGGAGGTGTTGGCTGCCGAAGTTCTTCCAGCTGTTCCATTTATGTAAGCAGTTAAAATCTCATCTAAATTAAAATAAAAGAAAAACGGCAAATAAGTGGAGAAAGTCAATAAGAGCGTTTCCTTAAAAGGTTATGACATAAAAAAAGAGATACATCTAGGCAAATAATCAACGCTACACAATGCAATTGCATCATGCCTATACTTTTTGCGAATCAAATAGGCTGTTGAAAAAAGTTAACCTTCGTCGGCCAGCTTTTTTTATATATTTGTAGATACAAACAAAATCGTATTTTAAAAAAATGTGCAGTTTCCTCAAATACTTTGCGGACTTTTCTTCGGCCTTTTGTGTACTATTCTTTTCTATACACGCGAAGCCCTCGAGGACAATTCATAAGTAGCAAAGAAGTACAGTCCACGAGGCAAAAAAAAAAAAAAAAAACGGAGCTCTCCCTTTTTTAAAAGCAGGTTGAAAAAGAAGCGTTCGAGATAAAGCGGGACAATGGCGTGGACAGAGAGGAAGAAAACCAAAAAGGGAGCGAAATCAGCAAGGAAACAGATGAGAAGTGAGGGAACATCTCAGTTCCAATCGCTGCTGTCTCGAGCCGGAATCCTCGCGAAAGTTGCTCTGGACAAAATCTTCGTTTGAGATAGCCAGCAGTGTATGCTTCCAATAAATCTATCTCAAAGGCAGCGCGGGCAAAAGATTTAGGGGCTACTCCATCTTCGAGCTGTGCCGCTGGGACTCGGAGCTCGGCCGGGAAGGCGACCAGGGAATACGGAATGCGCTTATCCCGAGATATCCTCCTCGGCCGGGGACGCCAATCCCTGCAGCGCCCGGAGGGAATCAAGTTCACGCGACAAAAGCAGCACTCGGTGCCCGACCAGTGGCGACGGTGACTGGCTCCGGCCCGGGCGAAGGGACGGGAAAGCGGAGGGGTGTACGGCGTCTATTCCGCGTCACGTACTACGGCTCGCTCGTCAGAGCAGCAACAACGAGCGAAGCGGCGCGCTGCACCGCCGAGGAGAAAAATAAAAACAATCTCAGTGCTCCACTTGGACACACAACCCCCCTCTCTTTCTGTAGTCCTCAAACGACGCCGTACTTTTACGGAAGACGAAAAGGAAACGCAACTACAGATAGAAGAATCTAGCCGAGGCAGGGAATTGACAAGAGGGAAGGGGCAATTTTCGGCCGATTATCTCCAATGCTCTGACAGGCGTATTTTATGTTTTTCTGTCTTTCTCCATCTTAGTTCCGGTAATAATTGGATGCGTATTGTTTGCTGGCTCAACTAATTCATATTGAATCAGCATCAGTCGAATCTTCTTGTGTAATTTAACACACAGTATACTACATTCATGAAACACGTATGCAGGCGCCAAGAAATGAACAAGCGAAACATTAGCGTCGTGAGGTGGCGCTAGCTATTATTTATTCGGCAACATCAGCAAAACTAAGAAAGCAAATGAAAATACGCAGTTCTAGACATTCTCTCTCATTTTTTTTTTTCTGTGTGCTGTGCGTTCACTTCACAGGCGAACTTCTGTGATGACGCCGTAAAGGTGGCCCGAGTGCTCCGACGAGATCCGTCAAAGGCGACATTGCGGGCTACGGCACGAGGCTTCAAAACAAAATAGAAGTCCTCAGTCAATCATCGAACTCCAAGGCAGTAACAATGAAAACGGAGAAGAAAAGAAAAAGAATTCGGCAGAGACACTTAAGACTGCTTACGTGTGGGAATGTGAAAGTATTGTACCGACTGTAGACCTCGGAACATCATGAACGCGGTCATTTTATACACTCATGACGTGGCGCCATCTCCTCCCCATTGGCTGCGCCGTCACGTGCCCAATGACGCACGCAGTAGGCCACACATTTAGTTAGCCAGATGGCTGCACGTGACGTGCGCAATGACGCACGCATTAGGCGCGCATCATTGCGTTAGCGATGCCATGGATGGTACGCCAAAATTTATCGGGAGACGACCTCATGAAATCTGTCAATGTTTATTTGTAATATCTACTTTTGGCTTCAGTAATCCTAGAACGCAATTGTGCAAATAACTCAGTTATTTTTGCGGGGTCCTTTGTTAGTTTCCGTCTCTGGCGGCTTATTCTATGTTTTAGCTGGATGATTTCCCTGTTGATTCAAGGGTTCCGTTTAGTTTTCCTTCTTTTACGAAGCGGCACGAATTTGCTAATACAATGGAAAATAATATGCTTGAACGATTCCCACATATCACTGATGTCACCTCGAGAATCAAAATTGTCCAGTGAAATGACAAGTAGTCAATGATACTTGTGTCATCGGCTTCGAAAAAGTTTGGAACATATGTGATCGCCTCTTTACATTTTGATATTGTTTCGTTGCTTTATATGTTTCGTTGCTGTATTGTGCGTTCGCAAATATATAGTATCGAATGGAAGGGTGAAAGGGGGACAAGAAAAAGATGGGCAGGGGGGGAGTGGTTTTGATGCCAGTCTCGCTTGAGTCTGAAGATAACTGATTGTGAGTACTTCTTAAATGTCCTAACATTCATCTCATGTTCACATGATATCTTCGATTTCACGCTCGCAAGAACCTTGAGTTACTATAATGGTAATGGGATGTATCTAGCAAAAAAAAAAAGTAAAAAAAGGGAACCCACCGTGGTTGCTCAGTGCGTTGCGCTGCTGCACTCGAGGTCGCGGGTTGGATGCCGGCCGCGACGGCCTCATTCTGATGGGGGCGAAATGCAAAAACACCCGTGTACTTAAAATTAGGTGCACGTTACAGAAAGCCAGGTGGTAAAGTTATTAATGATTAACATTAAGAAACACACACACCGAAATATATATATATATTTCTGTCTTTCAAGAAGTTAGCGATCCATTTGAGAACACGACCATGCACTCCCAGTGTTGAGAGTCCAAACAGGACATGAAGGTGACTGAACGCGTCAAAGGCCTTCGTAACATCAATGAACACAGCAACAGCAATGTTCCTACAGCTGATCTCATGGTCAACAAACGTTACCAAGTCAAAGATGCAGTCCACTGTACATGTACGTACGTTTTATAAAACCAGCTATTTGATCAGGTAGGCAATTGCTGGATTCTATCCACCATTGCAGTCTAATATCGATCATTGTGCCATCACCTTTGAAACACAGCTGGTTGAACTGACAGGGCGGAATAAGTTAAGAGATAGGGGCGTTTTGCCACGGGCGCTTTGCCAGGAGAGTGGACCAAGGTTGCTGTTCTTTTTTTTTTCTTTCAAGGTGCAATACGAGATGCCAGGATTACTGTGCTCTTGCTGTACCCTTGTACTGACAATAGAAGCTTCCAAACTGATCCGAACACGTATCCATATTTTTTTCTATTATTGTATACCCGTGCAACGAATTGCAATCCTGTAAAATTGGGCCACAAAACAGCATTGCGGCCACATTAACGCTTGATGGCAGATAGCGTCCAACAGCATTTTAGTAGACGACACGAGTGCTTACAGTGCCCGCAAAATGCTCTTATTGTGTGAATTCCGTGAACTGTTTGTATGTAAATAAATACCGGTCCGGTTATCTTTCCGCAATCTAGGAGGCTTACGCCGCAACAGACGTATATTAGAAATGAGTCCACTTGCATTTGAGTCGCGGTACCTGTCGGCTGCAAACAAGCTCTTGATTGAGCAGAGATCGTGTCAATGCCGTTCAAGATATGTGGCACAGGATCGCAACCGCCTGTGCCAACAGAGTCTGGAAAACAACGGCTTTCTCCCACCCCCCTTTATATATATATAGTTTTGTTATCGGTATCCTCAACGTTCCATCGTTCTCAACGCCTTCATTTTTCTTGTGATCCGCGTTCCCCGCACGATAAGTGGACAATGCAACAAAAACATTTGATAGAATCAGAACATTAAGATCGGAAACTCTGCACGGTGTATATATAGCGGGTTCGGGTATATATATAACGAAACAAAAGCTGCGCTAGGCGCGCGCCCAGTGTCCCGCTTCTTGAGGCGCACCGCAACGCGCGCCATTGCTGCGCTGTCAACAGCCACGTTTTCTGCCTTCGGTGGGCAGGCGCTGCAAAGTGACGCTGTTGCCGTGGGAGGATACAGAGACGCCCGAGCGCGCACGTTCGCGGCACCGAATCTTACCGCTTGCACGAGCGCGGTGCCGCGCGGCGTTCGTTTCTCAAAAATCGGCCGTCCGAGAAAGAGCGGCGGCATTTCTGAGCAATGAAGACAGGCTTCGGTGGCGACAGGACTTGAAGGAACAGCAGCTAGCGGCGGAAAGCGCGGCGCCGAATTCAGCCTTCCAATTCCGACGCGTCCGTCGGTGCGCGCATGTCACCGGAGCACGCGTCTTTGTCTCGCACGTCCAAATGGATCTCGCGCCGAGTAACAGGCATCACGCGGGAGGCGAGAGCGCGTTATAAATTCGGACGCAGTGCGGGTGAAAACCGCGGATCCGCCACGGCTCGGCGCAAGCAAAACACGCGGTGCGACAGGAAAGAAGCGCAACGGTGGGCGAAAGCCCGCGGTCTTCCATCGCCCGCCGAGTGCCGGGGCAGGTCGACAAACGCACCGACGCACGCTCTCTGCTCTTCAAGAACAAATGGATGTAGGATGCAATCTTCATTTTTCTTGTGGCAGAGAAAAATGTCTCGGGGAAATGGAAATGAAGCTGTCCAACCCGGGAAAGTTCTTGGGTAACCTGTTATGACATACGACAAAGCAAAAACTGGACGACAGCGCAGCCGTGGTTGTTCCTTGGTGGGCCCACAGCTGCGCTTTCTCATTTTTTACAAGCTTAAATAGGAACTTGTTTATGCCAAAACGTCGCTTTTTAGGCGTGAAGCGAGCGATGCCAGCAACGAATACCGTCGCACAAACTTTCAAGCAGTCTTCTCTATAGCTTTATTTCGTGGACCGTGGGGGGCGCTAAAGGACGCCACTGTCTCAGCTTTCGCCAATGAACTTGGTCTTCAAAACTCCCGAACATGGTCGCAAACATGTCAGACACAATGACACCTAATAAGTAAAGCAAACTTATGTTAAAATGGACAGAGAAGGGCGCCCTAAATGTGGCAACTTCGAGAATGCATGGCAACCGTGACGGTGTAGGCGTATGTTCCCATGTGTCAGGTTCGCTTCGCTGATAGTGTGTGCGCACATAGGTACGTTTTGACAGATGTACCCGTGTCGTTTCTGCGTGCGTGTATACGTATGTGGATGATAAAAAGTTTTGTAGTTTCGTATGCAACTCTGGTATTGAATCCTCGCCGCAGTTACGTTACATCCATTTAGCAGAGATACCCAAGATATGCAGAAGTTTTGAGACACTAGTCCTCTAAATGTGCTATGAAGAACATTGGTGCTTCAGTTAACATTTTCCAAAATGCTGCCTTCACATACTGCAGGACTAAACTCAATGAAGAGCCGACCTATTTCGCAATGCATTTTCCGGACAAATATCTCTAAGATGGTCGTAGTGTCCGGATTTCTGCTCAGTTGATTCGTCTTCATTACTGTCGGTCTTCGATTTTGCTATTGCAAAATGATCGCTGAATTTAGTACCATAAAACAATAACGAGGTTTTATTCCAGATATTTACACGTCAAATCTGCTTCTCTAATTATATTCAGAATACCATGTCTTGGTGCGTACTTGTTATTATTATATTCCCAAAAACCAAGTGTTGTTACGTGGTATAGCGCATGGATAATTTCTTTATTTCTTATTTCTCTTTAGCGGCACCAAACCTACCCCGTGTATTTTGGTAGTGTAACACATTAGCGCGATGTTACAGCAATTATAAATTTCATTGGTACAAGTTGTAAATTAGCTGACTGAACAATGTGATTTGTCGTAGGAATAATAGCCACTCCTTCAAATATTTTACAGGAAAGGCAGAATCGCACTGTCTGCCGCCGGAGATATTAAAAAAAAAGATATCTGTTCGTGAGCTTAACCAAATAGCTAAGCCGAAGACGTAGATAGCACACCTCTCGTGTAAACGGGGAAGAATACAGGTACTCGATTTGGAATAGAACTGGAACATGATGTCAGTGATGCACCGGCCCTGGGCAACGTTTATCATATTGATAAGACGCGGTATTGGGGGCAAGGACATACGGTGGCGCCATCTTCCGGGAGCGCGCCTCTGACGTGCGTGAGAGAGAAAACACGGCGCGGCTCTTCATAGTTTGCTGCCGGCGCCCTCCTGGACAGTTCTGCAAGTGCCGTCAAAACAAGGGAAGTTGGTACTGCTGCAGTATGACTGTTCTTGAGCAAACACAGAACACTATAGACACACGCCGTATATTCCCGAAATACAATGCGCGGCCACTGGGTGTATTCGTCCCAATGGAGTCCGCCAGCCGTTTTTTTACATGAAAAAAGCAATCGAATATATTGGTGTTGTACACCATAAAACAGCAGCGCATGTCGTCGCATTGCAGTGATCACACCAATGCTCAACGAGTGGTTGCATGTACGCGTGTATGTTATCACACGATATTTTTATTTCGCTTTTTTTAGTTGGAAAAGATTGGCGAGGGGGAGGGGGTGCGCACTTCGGTCCGTTTTAGTGGATTACACGAAGACGCGGCCATTTCTTGTGCGACAAACTGAAATTACCATGAAGTAAATATACTTTTTTAAATTATGCACTTACTGAAATTGCAAAATTGAAAGCTACACGTGCGGAAGTCCTATTTGCGTAGCAGAAATCCTGAGAGAAGCATCATTTTTTAGATATCCGTCCCGAAAATGGGCTAAATTACCCATTCGCGTTGCAGTTATTATCGTCCCGAACTTTCAGAGGGAGGCTCTTGTGAAACTGATAAGAGTAGCGTCAATATAATTCTTACCCCATTTTGGAGACGCAGACGTCAGTATTAGTCTTATGATTTCCGCTGATCAGGCATGACTTCACAACTGCTCAATTTCAAGATTTGAACAACAAATTTAACAATTAGAGAGCTAATTAGTGAATGTTTTCAATTGCAGTTACCAGGGAATTGCGATTTTTGTGGAAATAATGTCCTATGCTTCAGATAATACATCTGAACAGGCCGAAAGGGCTTTGAAGGCAATTAAAATAAAAAAAAAGATCTTCGCTATGTATGACTAAAAAAATTCATATAATAAATCACGGTATATTGTAAACCAGCCTGACTTAGAGCTTGGTACACGGCTTCATGCCCGAAAAACGAGGAAAACAGGACAATAAAGAGCGTACAGGACAAGGTGGTGTGCAGGTCCGCCGTTGTGCAGGTTACCGCAGAGCATTTCTTTCTTTTTTTTCGTCATGAACGAGGTATACCAGCACCTAACGCACGTATTTGCACCATGCCGCGTGCTCACCGCCTATGAGCATTTGACACGACCAAAGCGAATATCGTTGTGCAAACGCTTCTAGACCTATTAGAAAATATTACCGGTATGCATCTGGTCGTCACCCACAGGGACATGCGATAGCACCTTCGGAACGATGCAGTCATTTTATCTGCATTCTTTTTTATGTCTCGTTATTTAGCATAGGTGAGCTGCGAACCACAGCGCCGCAGAGGCTTCCTTAGCGTTGTCAAAGCTTTGGTTCTCAGCCCGCTCCCCTAGTTTCGAAGCAGCTGACGCGGTATAGCTGTGCCCATGTGATCCCTCACGCCACATCAAGCCATAGAGTTTCCTACAATACTTACTAGAGGGAGCTCTGGTGCTGCGATTGTTCAGCCACCGTGGGAACAATGGCTAGTAAATGTATTTGTGCGATCTTCGTGCTTGTGGCTTCAGACGTACTTGCAGCTTCGATTATTACGTTTTATCTGCCTTCATTGGCCTATAAATTGACCGCAGTGCCCTCTAGTAATTGTATGAAGCTCTATGCGTCCCACCGACTGCAGCGCTAGTCTTTCGAGTGGTGGAGCTCGCAACCAGTAACAAAAATATTCTCGTAGCTCTATTTTATTATTATCCTGACACATTTTATGCGAACTGAACGTGGAATCCTGGCATGCTGCGCCATTTGGTCTATCGAATAGGAACAAGGGGAATCGGTGTGGAACAGCACATTGAAAATAAAATTGTTGTATGCAAAGTGGCGTAGTTACATGCCCTGAATTTTGAACAGAAGATAAATATTTTCATCGTACAATCAAAGCTCTAACGGACAGTAAGTTCGCCAGTAAATTGAGCCGGTCGGATTATACGACGGACCAGGCGATTAATGTTCCTTTAATTCGCAAAGAAGCTCCAAACCTGGGAAAGTTGGGTCTCTTTTTAAAAATAGGTCCCCTAACCTTGCTGCTTTGCCGAAGAATGGAATCCCTCAAATATCTGCCTTCAATTATGCAATAATATTATCTTAAAACAAGCGTACTAATGCTACTAGATTGTTTAATTTCCGCCTGGTTTTCACCGGGCTGAGTACTTGCATTAAAGAGGTGAATTCGTCTTTTTCCCGTAGGTCCTTTCGCTATGCCTTTATGTCGTCCATTCGCGTTACTTGAATTCGTGTGAACTAAATACCGGGTGTTTCCAGAAATGCATTCAAAATCGCTTAAATATAGAAAAGATGAGACAATAAATATTTTACTCTTGGTTGCTTTTGCTTTTACCACACAGGCGCGTAATTGAAAATGACTCGATGTAGTAATTACCGAAGCAATTATACAAATTATATTAATCAACTTTTTAACCAACATGCTCCTGTGGTTGATTCCAATAGAAATTGGCCGGTATTCATTACGCTGGAAAAATTGGCAGCATCACGTTTTTGCAATTCTGGAAACGGTTGCGAGCTCCTCGGTTAGCGCACTTCAAGTTCATGGCTCTTTTGCTTTAAAAAGTTAGTTAGCGCAATTCGCTTAGTTACTCGTCTAATTATTAGACGAAGTCATTTTCAAATGTTTGTCTCTGTGGTAAAAGCAACACCGATGACATTGTTTCAACTTCTCATTTTTCTCATTTTTAAGGAATTTCAAACGCATTTCTTGAAACACCTGTTATACATAGACAACCTTGAAGCAATGAAAGGTAATAAATAGATGGAATTTCTGTGGCAGATGGAATTTCTGTGGAATTCTGCGGCAGTGTGATTTATATGAAATAAAGTGGAAATGTTGACAACTATTGTGTCCTCGGCTTTTCCACAAATAACAAGTTGTTCGATCGATGATCAAAGGTTTATATCACGAGGGGACATGAAAAAACGTTCCGGCAATAAAATCTCACCAGTAAACTTGCTTAAACAGACAATATAGAAACAGCAGCAACGAAACTGTATATGCTACATTTTCTGCAATTAAACACAAATTAGTCAATCAACTCAATCGTATAATACAAAATAAATAAAGACGCATAGACATACCAAGTGTTAGTACAGAGATACAAAGGCACTTTCAGTAAAGAAGGTTATTAAAGCTTTTCTATGCTGAAAGGACTATCGTCAAGGGTCATCGTTGCTGTCTTCAAAAAGTACGAGTACACCTTTGCAGTTCAAACTTAGGAGACAGAATTAGAACGTGTGCTACGTTTTCCCATGAACGGCCGCAATGCCTTCTGATCAGCCTGTACCTGTATATACGTCTTATTCCGTCTCAATGTCATTTCATAACCACTTAGTGATTCCCGAGCAAGTTTCGATTTCGGCGGAATAAACGTTAACTGAATCCATTAAAGAAGTCTCGATAAATCGATTCGGAATTCTAAACTTAGCCACAGAGAAAGAGCTGAAAGGAAAGGCTGCGAGGTTAGCCAGACGCACGTCCGGTTTGCTACCATGCACTGGGAAAAGGGGAGACGAAAAGAGAGAAAGAAGTGAAGGGAAAGAGCACTGGTCGAGCGTTCGCGTGAAAGTGTCCCACGTCTTTCGCTGCATGGCTCTTCAAAAGGAGGGGACCACTATAGCCGGTGCGCTACTGCTGAGATACCCGGATCTCTTTTCGTATCACCTTGGCTCGAATGCGGGGGGCATGCGGAGGCGCGGCTTCGTCGCCATCATCCAGGCGGTGACGGCTCGCCACAGGGCCTCCCCCTCTCTAGCGAGGAAGCCACATGGTGAACGGTAGGCGGCCACGGCTTTGTGGAAACTACTCTAGTGGAAACTGACGCGCCGGGTGCTCACGGGTCGGCTTTCATATGAGCGTCAGTTCTGTGCTTTGGTTAGCCAATTTGAGTCGAGTCCATGTGAAGGCGAAGGGGACGAATGAATTTCGCCGGCGGTCGAGGCTGAGAATGGCGCTGCCGACGAATGGTGCACATCATCTTTGCATGAAGACCGCGAAGGCAGACGCCTCTGTGGCAGTTCAGATACGCTACAAGAGAAGAACGATCGAGGTACGCGCGAAGTTGGCGGCGGGCACGACATGCCGCAAGTTTGATCGTCGTGCTTCCGCGGATGCATGAGCCTTGGTGGATCAGGCCTGTTGACGCGCTTGACTAGCCTCGTTGGCTGCCTTGCGAGTGCCGTTGTAGGTCGCCATCTGGGTGCACCATCGCGCGTGGCTCGAGATGGCCGACTCACGACGGCACTCGCAAGCCGGTCGCATTACACAGCAATGAAATCCTCGTCGCTTTCTGCGCCAGTGACGCGCACGACCAAGGTCCAAGGATCTTCGTTTCCGAAAACTGTCGCAAGACCGGCCGGTTCAATGCGTTGCTGACGATGAAAATTAACGCAACCAAAAAGACAACTCACACGGGAAGAAAAGACAAGGAGAAGCGCTTGTCTTTGTCTTTTCTTCCCGTGTGAGCTTTTTTTTTTTTTTTTTTTTGCACTAAATGTCCTCGTCTGCAAAGCAAGACTAACTGGCCCAACAATCAATTCTTTTTAGGTTCAATGCGTTCCGGAGAGGTACCCGGTTCACGTCCTACCGGGAAGAGTGGCACAAAAAGTGTTGAATATTCTCTTCGCTTCCGCATATTCGCACATAGGTGTGCTACTTATTCCATGGAGAAACGAATAAGACTTGCTAAATGTGCCTTCGAGCCACCGGCGGCACAACAATGTCTCATCAGAGTAGTAAATTTTTGAGCCATGACAGTTATGATCCCCCTAAACAGAATCCACGCTGCAAGAAAACTTATTGTTTTCTTAGCCTCTCGAACTGCCGTCTGTACACACTGCATCCTTCCTTAAGGCTGCACTAAGCCACAGCGTAAGCAGTAATCAGCAACCCGCCCTAATGCCAACCTTGTTCGTCATAAGATAA
Source organism: Dermacentor silvarum (assembly GCF_013339745.2). Classification (NCBI taxonomy): domain Eukaryota; kingdom Metazoa; phylum Arthropoda; class Arachnida; order Ixodida; family Ixodidae; genus Dermacentor; species Dermacentor silvarum. The sequence goes on along the minus strand of NC_051154.1, from coordinate 84,290,455 downwards.
TGCTGTAGATGTAATAATGCATTTTTTAGAAAAAAATACTATGTTTCATGTACACGCGAAAATGTCTCACATCTTTTATTGCATGGCTCTTCAAACGCAGGTGACCACTGGCCGGTGCTACTTTTCATGAAGTTCAACGTATACTAAATATACGATATGACTGGGATTCAGCGTTTTAGGTTTAAACAAGAAACGGTACGCCGAATTTTTTTCTGCAATTCTCGTTTAACTGAAGAGGGTCATTCCACGCGAAACGTGCCAGCCCAAAAACTGACCATCGTTGATTTTCTTGAAAAAAAATGGGCTAGATGGCTATTGTGTGAATAAGGCATCACCAAAGTATTTTATTCGAAAAAACTTTTTTGATCACGTGAGCGCTATTTGAAGTTTCCGCAAAGAAGCAATAGTTGGTTGGAGGTAAACTTTTTTTATTCAAGTCTGAAATTAGGTGTAATGAAAAAGTTCGTTTTAGAGCATTCTAGGGGCATCCTTCTTTCATATAATGTGATAACTGAATGCATTTTAAAATTTATCGCGTTTATTTGGCTCAGTAAAAAGCAAGAAATGTTGCGTTTTCCGAATTTTTTTCGCATAAACTTCGCAAATTTTTCAACTACAATATTGTTTCTTCCTTTTCGCATGTTCCTATATTGTATGCTAAAAAGTAATTTGGAATTCTTAAGGCATCTATTTTTTTAGAAAAACACTTCCAAATTTGGCAAAAGGTGGGTTTTTTGCGATATTCATGCCACATTTAAGCCGTAAGGCCCTCCAGATAAAAATATGTCAGATAGCTCAATATGCGCACCGACCTCTTAGTTTGTTATTTAGAAATTTTTATTCGAGTAAATTTTGTTTGAAGCGAGAAAAAAATTTTTGAAGTCGACAACCAATATCACCAGTAGCCATTCCGTACGTGCCGCCGCTCCCCTCGTCGTCTGCTCGTCGTCGGCTGCGCGTCGCCGTCTGCCGTCAAGCAGACGGCCTCTAGTATATAGGGGGGATGATTTTTAAGATTTATAGAATTTTTGAAAATCGTCTGGAGCAGATATAATTCTAGTCCTTGAGCTGGATTGTTCAGAGGCGGACAATCCTGGCACGAGAAATCGAAGCGCATATTGAACTAATTAACCAAACACTGCTAATTAACTTCCTCATTAATTACTTTACGGCGCATATTGCAATTTATGAATTGTAGCCGCCGAGTTTGCAAGACGCGTCCACTTGAAATTAATTTCCAGGATGACACCAATTTTGAGATATTATTTCCTAAAGTGTGGGACGAAGTAGGTGGGTGGTTACTTCTGTGCTTGAATGCATAGATGAGCATTTTTTTTAAATAAATGGCAGTTTCGCCCGATAGTCGAACCATCGATTGCCATAGCAAATTAGTGGACAGCTATAGGAAGTTAGGAAATTTGCAGGCGCAAGTTGGAATCAGCTAGCGCAACACAGGGGTAATTGGAGATCGCAGGGAGACTCATCGTCCTGCAGTGGACACAAATATAGGCTGATGATGACGATGATGATAGGACGTAAGGATAGCAGTGTTATCGGCCGTATAAACTTGTAAACATAGGTATACCAAGTAAATTAACAAGCATGGTGTCACGCGTGCACAAGCGAACATGAACACATCTGTTCAGTGTATGACCGCGGAAACTCGCTGTCAAAACGTTGGGGTGAGGCAGCGCGCCAAGCTCTGTACCCGCTTATGCTTACCATTATGTGTCCCAACATCACATGCACTCTTAATTCCTGCATAGTCTCATCGTCGTATGGTGTAATTGGGCACGTGGTTTCCCGAAAGCTTTTTTTTTTTTTTTTCCGGTGTATTGGATGCAGCTACAGCAAGATGCGCAGTTAAACAGCGCGTTTCAGTGACCAAGTTCAAGGGGCATTTAGTTATCCCTATGTGGATGAATTCGAAAGCATTGCAACCACCAAAGGTCGAGGGTTCGAGTACCTTAATGAACTCTACCTTAATTAACAGCACTTTAATTATATTTGCCTTAATTGACGTCATCAAATGCCTCGATTGGCTCACTCGGGCTCCCTTGACTTCATGGACCATCGTGTGGTCACACCAACGCAGACAACGCAGGATTTTCTCCCTCATGAGCCCTATAATGCTTTCGCGTTAAAAAAAGAAAAGGTAAGCTCAAAGCGAAAAATCATCTAGATGGTGTTGCCTTCTCGAAGTGATTTTTTAACGAGTGAGTGAGCGAGTGAGTGAGTGAGTGAACGAGCGAGCGAGCGAGGGAGGGAAGAAAAGAGTGAGTGAGTGAGTGAGTGAGTGAGTGAGTGAGTGAGTGAGTGAGTGAGTGAGTGAGTGAGTGAGTGAGTGAGTGAGTGAGTGAGTGAGTGAGTGAGTGAGTGAGTGACGCTGCGCCGTGCTCCGTATTGGGCAGCAGAAATAGGCGTCATTTTTCCTTAATAAACCACTACTATAGAGTGAGTCAGTGAGTGAGTGAGTTTTGCCGTGAGTTTTTTGTTCTCAATCATTTACGCTCGTTTTACCGAGCGATAGCTTAGTATCAATTTAGCAAATGTTGCTTGATAATTTGATTTCAGGGATTATTTCGATATTTATCTCTGATGTTGGTGCAGTTCTTACGCACTGCAATGCACATGCTGAACTGAAGAAGGTTCACTATCTGTTCAGAAAATTACACATGTCATATTTCGTGCAAAGTTTGCGACAAGTCCGGGTGCCCGATTGCAATTTTGTGAACTTAACAACCTCCTCGTTCCTCATTGTAATGACTCATTCGGCAACATATCGCTGTAATGCACAAGAAAGAACCATCGAGCAGGTGCTGTGCCTCTGTCCTGATTACAACGTTCAGTTTATCTCTCTTCGAACTGAGTAAAGTCAGCTGTACCCTAGAACGCTTTCAGTGGCCGAAGGCACTATAAGACTGTGGCCGCATCCGTCACTCATGCAGTAAGTGATTTGAACGCTCCTACAATTCCTGACGTCTAATAGCATAAGTGTAGTAGTGTTGTGCATCACACAGAGCATGCGAAGTGCTCACACTATCCAATTTTTCCTCTTTATATCCCTCCTTTTCCCCCGTGTAGTGTAGCTAACCATACGTGCGTCTGATTGACCTCCCCATCTTTCCTCTGTTCGCATTATTTGTGCTCGTTTTAACTATGTCAGCAGATATTCACGAGAACACTGGAGTCGTATTTTGCACGGAACACAGTCATCATACTCCTCTGAGATCTCGTAGTCACATCGAACATTTTCAACCCTCTTATGCAGCCCTCTGGAGCGCACATATGGGCCATGATTCGAAAACGTTTACAAGCAAAGCCGGTTCAAATGATATACGTTGTCAGTTAGTATTGTGCTTGCTAAATCTGAAGAAGGCGTTTTGTTTCACCCATCACAATTATCTGCAATATCAGATTCTGTTATACGCGCTTGCTATTGCGAAGACGTCATACGCGCTGCCGTTCGGAAAGAGTGCGTGATTCATCGGAATATTATACCTTATATGATCAATGGTGGGCGAACAAAGGACGCCTCGGCCTGGAGCCAACGTTTTGACAAGGAGAATTTTCTTCATCCCGGTCCCCTTTCCCGACCAGTCCCCTTGTCGAAACGTTGGCTCCAGACTGAGGCTTCCCAAGCTTGTTCACCGGAGTCACTATTCGCCCTGTAGTTTCCGTCTCCCTGTTATCGCGTTGTCTTATCAGGATCCCTTATAAGAAAAATATATAACGCAACGTGAGCCGTATTAGTAAATATGGGTTATTTCTTGCTGTTCTAGCAGGTGAAACATTGCTGCATGGACGATATTCGTGAAAAGACACGCGTACAGAAAGAAGAGCATACAAGACGAGCCCTCGTCTTGTATACCTTTTTTCTGTATGCGTGGCTCTTAACTCCTGTCGTCCATGCAGCAATGAGGGGTCTCTGGAAGACCGGGAAGATATTCCACTAAGCTTTACGTCCACCACTTTTGGAGGGGAACTTGAGATGGCGTATTACTTTATTTTGTCCTGCGTGGACGTGACATAAAAATTGCCTTCACGTTATTTGCGTAAGATAAAGCCTTTTGAGGTAAGTGCTCTCTTGCATTACGACGTTCCGCATTATATATGAAAGACACACACTCACAATATCCCTCTTCCACATTGACTTACAGTGCTGCCTGTAAGCTCCGGAAAGTACAAAGTGATAACATGTGTTCTTTCTGCGGCATACGAACTTCAAGTAATAAACAAGTAGCACTCAAGAGAAAATATTTCACATTGCGTAAGACCGCTAGTAAACTAAAGCATCAGCACCGCATCGCTTCGTAATAGGAAGTCAACAGCAGCAGAACAGTTTTCGTTCTTGTAATCCCAAACGCATGTTTCACCGCCGGAATCGCTTCGTGATAAGGCGCGCCACACTATAACTTCCTCACTTTTGCACAAACGAGTTTCACTGTGCACCTTCCTATTCGGGGAAAAAAAAGAAAAAGAAGACATTGGGGTGGAGAGTAGTTCTAAATGAAGGGGCAAGTGGCGCCGTTCTTGTGAACACCTCATTACACTTCAAATCGCCCGAAGCCATACAGCTTTAGAGTGGTGACGGAACCGCTCGCGGGAGCAATGTGTACTGTGTTTAACAACGACGCATCAGATACCCAGCGTTTGCCCCCAAGCGTTAGGTGCGCTCCTAGTGCTATCCGGCGCCCTAGTCTCTTGGCCGCTCGCAGAAAGGAAAGCAAGGCCCGCCGAATTATGATGGCTTGGCAGCGAGAAATTTCACGACGCGCGGGTGCCTTGTTTCAACTCACGAGAGCAGAGCTGCGCCGCTTCACACAGAGGAGTAAACGCAACGAGGTGGCGAAAAGCCCACGAGAAGAAAATAAGAGAAACAAACCAAAATAACTTCGAACTAAGACTTCAGAAATAGGCGAGAGCATTGTTATTTGTTGTTCCTCTCCGTCGACGACACTGCGATCGCTTCGGCGGGAGCTCCTCGGTGATCGTCGTACGCACACTTTGCAATAGCGTCACGTAGGGGCCCCGTCGCGAGAAAGGACGCAACACAGAAGACGCTCGTGGCACCCAATCCTATTGCGAATTGCTGCTCTCAGAGGAGCACCGTGCTGATTGTGCATTGCTGATAGCTGAGCGCGCGCTCTCACGCTTGTCTTTCGCATTCGAAACACGCGTGGGAGGCTAAAACTGTTAGCTATTTGCGGACTTCAAGACAGGCTGCCAGAGCAAAGCGTCCTTGTAGACGAAACGTGGCTGAAAGGGAGCAAACGTCGGAGGAGCTCAGTTTTCTCGGTGCTGCGCGTCTGGCAAGCGCTTCAGGCGTCTAAACTCGGGCGCTGTGGAACGTGGTGTGCACGCTTTTCGCAAAGGCCCGCGTGCAAGCGTTGTGCAGTTAAACGCACTTGCTACACAGCTGATGCAGAGAGCGACTATATATAAGGCGTAAGAGACAATGCGCGCGCTGGTATTTTCTTTTTTGTAGACCATTTGCAATGGCAAAAACGTCATTGCGTTACGGAGCATTTGTGTCGCCAAGGTATAGATAGCGTGAGCAAATTTGCGAGACATACTTTTCTTCCATATGGCGCTGTTGACAACGGGTAGGTAAGGTGACAGGACTGAGCTATTATCAGGTTACCATAATTCAATTCGTCGTGGTTCAAATTGTGAGAAGAAAGGTTTAATGTGGCACCGATTGTCTTCAGAACTCTATCAGCAGTTTCTTTCTGCGCCAATTCTCGTAGAGAGCTGATCAAGACGTGGACCTAGTAAGGAATGATCTGTACGAGGGTATACCTCCGATGCACGGAGATGTGCTTTCGCGACGGCGGTCTTTTACTGCGGCAGCAGCTAAGAGCTCGAAACTTAGTTTGTTGTGTGTCCTCTTTGTTACACCGACGAACATCGTCGTAATCAGACCACCGCCACATCTGAGAAGAAAGAACAGTAGCGCGAAAGAAACAAACACGAGACTAGTACATAGAACTGGCGCGCCTGTGTGTAAGCGCGTGTCCTGTGTACTCGTCGTGTCCTTGTTTCTTTCGCACTGCTGTTTTTCCTTCTCAATTATGAACCAACGCGCCCCCCCCCCCCCCAAAAAAAAAAAATGTTTCACTAAGTCACCTCTACATCATCAGCTTCATCCTCGCCAGAGGGCGAAATGAAATAAAACTTTGCACGACACCACCGCTATTAGAGTTCATGCGTCTGCGGTGATTTGCAGCTATAGGAGCTGGACGCGCTAACAGCATTTGCTCAAGGCAATTTTTCGGGGTATGCGGCGCATACAGACCCTAGACATGGTGGCGTATGCACATGTATTTCGGAGGACGCCTAGGCTATATAGGCACACGAGGATGGCGTTGTATGCATTGCAAGGACGCGGTTCTTGAGACGACGGAAGCGCCTGCTGCGACAGTCTGCTGCTGTCTCAGTAACTGAGTTTACCACTGCAGAAGTCGCTGAATATTGCTGACTTTTTATAGCGCCAATGTTCTGTCATTGTTAAAATTCCAATAAACATCCGGCGAAACAATATGACACACCAAGGGAAAGTACGCAGAGCGCAGCTTCGCAGTTGTCGGCACCTTAGACGCTCGCCGACCCATCTGTGTAGACCTTCAGGTGGTTTTGATAAGAGGTATTCAAGGGAAGTTGTTGATTGAGCCAGTTGGTGTTGCACGTTATATGTGAAGCACAAACGTTAGACAAAGATGCATAAAGCCGTAATAATAAATGTTACTGGAGACGGAAGGAACTCTTTCTCCGCACTTTGCTACTTGTGCGGGGAAATGGGCGCTCGTCCTTGTATCTTCGTCTAACATTCGTGCTTCACACATAAGGTGTACTCAAGTGCCTCCAGCACAAGATACTTCGCTTCGGCGGTTGAAGCGTTGAGCATGTGGCCGAGACACACTGACACTGCAGGTAACATTAATCAATGTTATCAGGCAATGCAATGAAATGTTATCAGGCAATGCACATAAAGGTATTTGTTGGCGATGGGAGCTTCTCACGTGGCTTCAAACCAGAAGGTTATGAATATGAGCCGCTTCCCCTCCGCCTATTGGCATCTGAAGCCTTGTTAATCCAACTTCTACGACTTGGCGAGTCTTCTGCCGGCAAGGCGTATCTCCGGCGACTGAGTACAAGATTTCCTTGTCATTCTCATTTTCTTATTGAGATGATATAAGGAGATGGCGCACGAATACGACGCCGGCTGCACCATTTTTCTTATACAACATGCAGGGTGATCATTTTTTAAGGTTTACAGAATATTTAAAAATCGCCTGTGACAGCATAATTCTTAACGTTGAGCTGGTTTATTCGAAGAGGCGAACATTAGTAGCACGATAAATCGAAACACATATTCAACTAAATAACAAAAATTGACAAATGAATTTCTTAGTTAATTACTTTACGACACATATTGCAATTCACGAATTGTAGCCGGTGAGTTTGCAAGACGCATCCCTTCACTTGAAATGATTTTCCAGGATGACACCAGTTTCGAGATATTTCCCAAAGTGTGGGACAAAATACATGGGGTTCCAGTTACTTTTGTGTTTCAATGTATAAAAGAGCATTTTGGTAAAAAGGTAAGTAGAACAACAGTGCATTTTACGGCGAGTTTGATGGCACATATCTCCAAACTAGCCTCATTCTGGAACTTCTTTCCAAGTGGATACGCCTGACAAGCTCACCGGCTACAATTCGTAAATTGCAATATGTGCCATAAAGTAATTCTCTAAGAAATTAATTAGTAGTTTTGTTAATTAGTTGAACATGTGTTTCGATTTCTCGTGCTACTAATGTGCGCCTCTTCGAATAACCCAGATCAACTATAAGAATTACGCTACCTGCCACAAGCGATTTCTCAAAATTCCGTAAAACTTAAAAATGATCACCTTGTTTAATTGCAACAAACAGCATATAACAATGTACAACACAGTTACAACAAAGTTCCGCTGTGATATACAAGTCAAAATGACAACACGAGATTACAGAGGTGCTTTTAAAGCGATAATGCAAACAATAACAAAGAAACACTCAAGAAACGTTGCTAAGCACGATAATATTACGTATATACATTGACATTAAAAATAAAGAATGATCTCATAAACAAAAAAACGTTTCCTGGGTTAACAAAGCCAATAACGCTGCTGTCTTCCAGAATTTTTTTATGTTATTAAAACGCACTTTTCTATTGCTCTTCTTGGCCACGGCCCTAATAATTTCTTCAAGCTGAGTGGTCTACGGTCTAGTGCAGGGGCGTAGCCAGAAATTTTTTTCGGTGGGGGGGGGGGGGGGGGGGTTCACCGGCCCGACCGGGGGGGGGGGGGGGGGGGGGCAAGCTTCTGCTTTCCTCTACGTCACGTGATCGATAATAAATATCGGTAGTTTAAGGAAACGCTACACATGTATATCAAACACATGGGACCGCCCCCCCCCCCCCTTCACGTGTGTGTGTTTGTGAAAAAATTAAGTAAAAAGTAAAGTAAGCTCAATAAATACAGTACGGACGACAGGTACAGTGGGCGTTTGGAGCAACGGTCTCTCATCGCGCCACTGAATGGACCAGTCTTCGAAAACGCATCATTGAGACGACCCGTGCGATCGGAGAAGACATCATTAATTGTTAATTTCCGTTAAGCATAGATCGCGTCGTCCTCGTCGGGGCGAAGTGCATTTCACAAGTCAAGGACGGCTATACGCGTGAAAATGCACGTGTGACCAGGCTATACCTACTCCCATAGCAATAGCTTGTTCGCTGCGTCTTTGCGCTAGAAAACTTAAATACGCGCAAAAACGCGTAAGGATTTTTATTTTCGAAGCTTTCGTCGCCCTGCTCCCTCATACGACAGGGTTGCATTTCCTGCGGCAAGAGCATAGGCCGCTGTGTCTTCCGCTTTGTGCGAGCGTGCAGCCGTCATTCCCTTTACGTCAACAGATTCAGAAAATTGTACAGAATATTTCACCGCACAGCATAGATATGCCATGTGTACGCATTTTAAGTAGTGCGTGCAACTCATTTCTGCTTCACTTACGCCGGTACAAACAGGAAGCGGCCTTGTACCTCACAGAATCTCGACTGATTGGTGTACTAGTGATGCAGGAATAAACTCCGGTCTTGTTCAGTGCATAGTGCACATAATCAATTTCTCAGGACGCGTGAACTCCGACGAGAACTGTCAGCGCCTGCAACAAGAATTTACTCACGCTGTACTGCGCACAGCAGTAATTCATGCTTGTCGGCTGTCTGTTTCGTGCATTCTGTTGCGAGTCGGTGGAATTTCACTGCTGTCATCAACCCCTTCGTGTGTACATTGCTGGTTTGGGATTCCACAACAAAACAGCAACTATACCAGCCTTCCGTAATAGCTGGTTTGGGATTCAACAACACAACAGTAATTACCAGCCTTCCGTACGGGCGCAATCGCAAACAAGAGACGTTTCTCGCGCAGACTAAGGCTATGTTCACACTTGGGAAGCGGCAAGCGGGCGGAAAGGCCAAAGCGGCCGGAAAATTTTTTCCGTGCCTGTCCAAGTTGTTCACATTTGTTTTGCTACCGCCGCTGCTGTTTTCGTCCAGATCCATCTAGTCTGCGTACGTTTGTCGGTGTGGTGGCGCTCATTATCGCATTATTTCGAGCGGTATGTTCATTCATATTGACCCACGTACCGTCATCAAAAGTGATCATTTTACGCAACTTCGCGTGCAATCTGCGACCTTCGGTAAATTCCTCGTTGGCGTTCCGCAATTCTCCTCACACGGGCGCGGTAGCGCTGAGTCACAGGTTGGTGCCTAGGCGTGATAATATTTCTTTAATGGCTTTTATTTACAAGTTGTAATAACATTTCATCATTTCGTATTGTCGGCGCCTCCAGGACACCAAAGGGGCAACGGGAACACCACAGCTAAAACCCGGGCTGGCGCTTGTGTTGGGGCTCGCCAAAGCCTGCGCGTCCTACGTGAGACCTACGCTCTCAATCTATCGTCGCGACGAGAAAAGCACCCCGCGACTTCTGCAACATACCGTACACGTGCGAGGAGAATTATGGAGCGCCGACGAGGAATGTGCCTAACTATTGTCTGCCATGGAAGTGGAAGAAGAAATGGCTTTTATACTTCTACCTACTTGTTTTCGAGAAATTGACAATGAATAAACGGAAGAGGCGGACACCTCGGAAACGGCGGTGGTGGGTTCGCCTGGCTTTACAAAAGCGCGAGAAGTTGGGTCACGCCAAGGCTTCGTTGCTGCACCTTCGGTCGCGCGACGTTGAATACTATCGCGAGTATTGCTGACAGTACGTTTTAGTGCCACTCTTGTCGTAGAGCAAGGGCTGGTTCTTGATCGCGTCGATCAGCATTACATCCTACACTTTTGGTGCCATGTTCAATTTTACGACCGGTTGTTTACATGCTAGTGTAGCTTCCAGTGAAGCAGAACAACTTTCCGCCGCGTTTCCGCTTCGCCATGGCGAAAAAATCGGCCCGAGACCAATTTGGCTCGCAGCCTGTTTTTATGCCTGTTTTGCCACCTAGGCGGGCGGATTTTTGCAAGATTTTGCTGCTTCCGACAGCTTCGAGACCAAGTGTGAACGTAGCCTAACCGGCACCTGAAGGGAAGCGGCGGAAATGTATACCGGAGATTTTGACCACCTGGGGTCTTTAACGTGCACCTAAATCTAAGTAAACGGGCCTCGAGCGTTCTCGCCATCATCTAAAATGCGGCTGCCGCATTTGTTGCTTCATTTGTTGCGCATTTGTTGCTTCAGAATGCAGCCGCCACATTCTCGCCCAAAACTTCACAGAGTGTCAAAGCCTTAACAAACACTGAGACAGTTTTTTCCATATTCAGACATGATTCTCTGTAAATTACCAACCCAAACGGAAGCGCCCAGGAATGAAATTGTGATAGTAGCACCGGTTTCGTGAATTGTGTCAGCGCGAAGCGACGAGGAAAAAGGGTGGGTAAGTGGGGGAGGGGGGGGGGGTTGCGGAAAAAATTTCGGGGGGGGGGGGGGTTTGAACCCCCCCAACCCCCCCCCCCCTTGGCTACGCCCCTGGTCTAGTGCTATTAATGACGATTTAAGTCGGCGTCTTCGTGTGTCCTGGTGCGGGAATTCTAGAAGAAAGTGATACGTCTCTTCGCCAACAAAGTGTAACACACCCCTTGAACGAGGCGCCAACGCCAGGCTAAATTCCAAAGCGGACTAATCAGCTTCCGAAAATTACCCCACGAAAGCAAGGACAACTAACCAGTTCCCCTTGGTGCGCCAGCGAGCGCCGGTTGTGATCCGAAGACCGAGTCAGAGCCCAGAGTTGTCAAAACAACAAAATATTTTCTTCAAACATACATACACACACACAGTTGCATACACATGCACACTTCGGCTAGACACAACACAATGCAATTGAGATAGGTATTAACAAAACACTGGAAAATAATTAACGACAAGCAATAAGATTTCAACACGTACAGTACAGAATGAATAGGAACATAAAGTGTCCACTCGTATTCACCCGTGCTGTTCTTGTGCCGGACGATCTCGGCGTAGCTCGAGATAAATCTCGAAGAAGGAACTTCTTCCTGAAATGCAGACGCTCGATGAACTCGTCGGTTGGCTTGCCGGGGAATTCCCTTCTTCCAGAGACGGTCGCTCTTCGCATCACATCTCTTAACCGGTGTGGTCTGATTGCCCTTCTGATTCCCGCACAGCGCTTTTATTGCCTTCACCGGTGCTTCTCGAACCTTAAGACGGAGTCGTGATCCCGTAGCATGAACAAAGCCTGGGAATCTTCTATACATTTCTCGCGTTTTCGACCGCAGCCCTCGGAGCGTCGTCGAGGAGGGGGGTGACTCATCCGTAGGCGCAAGCCGGGTTATCGTCCTCCCTGTCTCTCTCTGCTCGCCCGGTGAGGGTGTTTGGGCTCTCTCTCTCTCTCTCTCTCATTACCGTAGCCTTCGCGGATCTTATCGAAGCTTCTAATCTCCGTTGATCGCGTCGGCTGTCAGTGGCGTATGCGCTCTCTCCCTCTGCCGAAGCTGCCGCGGGGTCGTCCTTCTTCCCTTGCTGGCTTGAGTGATGCATGGCGCGCGCTTAGATTATGCGCTCTTTGTTGACACAAAGCCACAATCACACTCAGGAATTTCAGCATGGCTGTGGTCTAAAATGGGGCGCAGGTCAGCCAGACTCACGAAGGGAGCACCCAGACACACAAAGAGACACCTTTATACTAACAACACGGCACATGGGACTAACATGGAATATACTTAACACTACACATAGGCTCTGGTTCTACGCAGCGACAGTCACACTGAGGCACTCACAGTTCCAGCTTAGGAGCTCAGGCGTCGTGGCGATGGCTTGGCGGACTTGGCTCTAGGCGGTGGCGAACGCCGTAGGGTCGTCGACATATGACGCACCAATAACCGGGACCTGGACGGGCTCAGGAGCACGCGTACAGCTCCGGCGTATAATCGGGTTCAACTTGGACAGCAGCTTTTAGGCTCAGGTTCAGGAAACGCGGCGCCGGGATGTAGCCCAGGTTCCGGAGCGTTAGCTCTGGAACGTGGCCAGAGCTTGGCAGCACATGAAGCAGCGGTGATGAGAGCCGGTACGACGCCCAACTCAGTAGGAGCCGCGACGACGATAGAAGCCGGGGCGAAACCCGGTTCGCAGTACAGGACCGGGATGTTGGGGCGTGGCCCGGCATTCGATCCGCGCCATTCAAAAGCTCGCCGTGCTGCGTAGCCCGTCAGCTGGTCCGCCCCATCGCTTTAGCTGATGTCTCGCGGAACGCGCACCAACCACGCGCACTCCCGCGCTCTTCAGCCCCGCACGCCAAAAACAAGCACCGGAAGCCCGCGCATTTCTCTTCTCGACCCCGCATACCGAGCACAAGCATCTAAGTGCCGTCTTCCTACCACAACGGCTAATTGTGTGTAAAAAAACACCGCATATCCACGAAGTGAATGACGATGAGTGGGTGAAGCACCGGGAGATCATTCGGGCAACCGTGAATCCCCAATACATTGGCCACTCGAACATGCAAATGAGTGACAGCACATGTGTACAGTATATACAATGTTGTTTAATTGGTCGTATATGCTATTGAGGTGCGGACTCCGTTTTTCCTTCATTAAGACTGCCTTGTGATCAGTGCAGCAGCACGGCGACACCGGCAAGCGCACCCAGAGGCGGCGAGAGCGCTGGAAGCGGCGGCAAAACGCCGGAAGCGTTCTCTACCTGAGGTTGGTGGCGCCGATGCTCGGTTCAAGCGCGAGCTTCGCAAGCCCTCAGCTCCGGGTCCGCTTTCCGGCGTTGCCGTACTGCTGCAGCTTTGCGAGCTCTCAGCTCCGGGTCCGCTTGCCAGCGTTGCCGTTATGCTGCAGCTTCCCGCGCCCTAGACTCCGGGTCCGCTTGTTGTCTGCGTCGCCGTGCTGCAGCAGCTTTGCGAGCCCTCGACTCCGCTTGCAGTTGAGCCACCACTCTTGTCTTTTCAACATAGCGGGCGCACCGTTATCAGAAGCGATCGTTATCATCCATGGCTGAAGAGAGAAAGAGAGAGCGCGTCTGGAACGAGCGCCCATGTAGCCCTTGTGCACCGCAGCGCCCCTAGACTCCATGCAAACCAGAGCTACGGACGACGACGACGAGGGGGGTACAAAGCTCGGCCATAAGGTGCTTCGCCCCTAAAGGTGTTTTGTATAGGCGGTGCCCTGCCGTAAACCGTGAATAAGGGTTTCTATGATACATCTAAAGATAACAGACTGTTGAATTTTAGTGAGCGGATCAATATAAAGTAGATTGGAACTATTGGAACTTGGTCAAACCACGTCTTTCTACATATTTCTAATAATTTTGCTTTTAAAATGCAGCGCAGCTTACTTCCTGAGATTGGGGGTAAAATCATCATTTTTGCAATATATTTGTCGTACTGCTGTATCGGCTGCTCTGTTGTCTGCAATTCTACAATTTCCCGGTATCCACTCAAATACTATTTTGCGCCTCGCCATTTTTCGTCGTGTATATTTGTCTTCAAAACATAAATAGCTCAGAAACTTCACTCGTTAAAGATCTTGGGGTCAATTACTGAATTTGTGGCGCGTATCTGGCTACTGCAATAGTGCACAACCAATGTTTAAATATTTATTATTATCGTGATAAGCATACGCATACCGAATTACTAAACAACAATTGCTTTAATTGTGGTATAGATATTACACAAACAGGGATAAAGTGCCTCAGAAAGGCTGGCAGACTTTCTGACGCAATTTATCACTGTATATGTAACTCTTATACCACAGCGTGCTACTCCATCTATCGGCCTCCTTCTTGATTTATGATTCCATTGGCTTTAATTTGTATTTCTTCTCGCGTTTTTTTTTTCTGTTTAACAAAGAACTTGAAATCACTTGCTGAAACCAACCCTTCGTATTTGTGTTTTATAATGCAATTATTGCAATTTACAGACTTTCAGAAATGGCCTAGTGCCTGAATTCGCCGCCCTCTGTCGTATTCAGGGAACAGGGCTTGCGTTAGCTGGAAGGTCGGTGATGCAAAAATCGAGAAGCAAGCAAAACATCCTCTGGCGGAGTCACTTATTTAGGACGAACTTCAACATGTGTGAAGCGGCGCAGGAAATTGCGTTTCCGTTGAACGAACATTTGCTGTCCGAGTAGGGGTGTAGAGGCGAGCTGAAGGATCTGGTGTGGAAGCCCACGGCTAGCACCAAAAGTTGACGTCATTAGTGACTTTCTGCGTTGTCACCGGCGTAACATTTCCTAACAAAATCTGGCTTTCGGGCAACGAATCCACGCGCCGCGTCAGCGCTTCTCGAGCCCCGACAAAAGGTCGTCACCTGCAAAATCTGCCAATTGCGGCACGAATCTCTCCTATATAGGTGCATGCTCCTGATAAGTAATCAGGGCACGTAGCCCAGAGTAGTGCACAATGAATCTTTGGGCGCGGAGATTTACGATGCAGTAATTACTGGTCCGAGAACTGATTAATTAACGCTGGTCCGCAACCCTATTCCCGAGAGGCCGGCAGATCTCCGCTTTAACAGGTCGGCTGGATATGGCGGCTGCGGGAAAGCACAAAACAATGGCACTAATGAGCCTCGTCCAAGTTCTAATTCGTGAACGATAGAGCGACGAATGAGCCATGTCGCCATCTCGACTCAGAAAGTTCATTTACGGCGGCTCTTGCTGCGGAAATGAAGAAGCACCAGTAATCTTCCGGCGAGTCTGGCACGCGCATAATCGGTAATGAAGCGTCTCCCCGGGTCTCACCTTTTCGCAGGACCCAAGTGCCCACTCCATCAGCCTTGATACAGGCCATGCGCGTTGCGCTTCACAAGGCGTCCCAAGCATGGTGTGGATGACCATCCCGCATCCGCCGCACTCCGTGCAACCATTTGCGCCGTGCCCCAAGTGCCCTAGGTGTAAATGTTATAATCAGAAGAAAAAAAAGCGAGGACACAAAATCGATGTAAGCGAAGCTTTTAGTGCTGCTTGCGTTCATTGACAATATTTGGGGGTTATGTTGATGACATACGACAGTCGTGATGTGATGTTAAATGTAACCTTGCCTGCACCACTTGTGTTTGTCGACGTAGTACACAGAACGCAGAGATACGTGTCATTCATTCACTCGTTCCTTTACTGAAGAGAGCCCAAGTGAGCAATGCTTTCTGACGACGCATTTTCTTTTTCCGTGTCATGTTAGGTGAACTGCCACAAGCGTTTCATCACCCGTTTCCTGACTGCGTCGGTGCGGGATCCGGTGGTACCGATTCCCTGCCTCCTCTCTCTCTACTCCCTCCCTAACATTCTCCCTACCTCCTCCCTGGACTGTCGTTGCTGTTGCGCGTTAGCACGGAAACAAGCGCAGCAGCTCCTGCAATGCTTTTGCTGGGGCTCACGCCTAATTACAGCGTCCAGAGGGCATTGAGACGTCCCCCAGGGCGCATCAAAAGGCACTGTGGCCCCGATTTACCGAAACGTCGTTGACGTCGCCTATCTCGTCTCCCGCCCCCCTGCCGTGAGCTCTCAACCACACTTCGACGCGGCGTGCAAGGCAGCAGCAGCAGTAGGAAAGTCAAAGGAAGAGGCTAAGTCAGCTTGGCTTTAAAAACGGGGACAGCATAGCACAGGCCCACGGATAGCCGCAGCTCCAGCGCTGCCCACGGAGACACACGTACCTGTGGCGGCGTTTCATAATCAATTCAAGTGGTAAGACAATCTCACAGACACAGGCGGAAGCGGAGCGGCCTCCACGCCGACGTAAACACGCTCATCCGATCAACGAAAGCCAAGAGGCGGCGTCATATATTTACGCCCAAAGATAGGTAGGGCTTTTTTCATTTCATAATCCGTGTATTAGCAAGCCAAATGTCGCGCACGCAGGTTCTTGAGTGATCCACCCGGAGGGCCAACAAGCCGTTATTCGTACGCTAACGCTGCATTAGCCACACCAGTGCTTTAGTCCGACTTTTGCGGCACCTTGGAGAAGCCAGCCGAAACGAACTTGCATCGTCCGTACAGTTGCACACGTTTGAGTGTGCAGAGACGCAGAAGCAGGGTTTGGTGCGTCGTGACAGCGGCGTTCTGGGTTGATCGCCGAGGCGGAAGTGCATGCCGCTACCCCGTTGCGTCAGACGGAGCGCAGCAGCCAGTCGCGTGCGAGCAGGCGTGCTTCGCTTTGATGTCGGCCCCCTTCCGCAAATGTAGGCTTTTGGGATATTTATTTGGAAGCCGCCACCGCCACCGCTGCTCCAACAGCGAAGGTTGCGCTTTGCAGCCCAGAAAACATACTCGTTGACTTTATTTTCAAAGTCATTACAAGGAACGCGAAATAATAATAATACAACCAAACGAGTTTAGTCTTCGTTAGGAACCCGCCTGTGCATGTAAAATCCGCCTTGTTTTCCGGCCGCGCTGTTTACGCTCGGTGCACTTTCCAGTGGGAGTAGTACGTATTTGCGCGGGCGTCTCGTTCTTTTTCTTATTGTTGCTGCGCGGAAGCACCGGTGTCCTGCCCAGTCTGCTAGACGGCGCATTCATTGACCGGACCGAGTTGCTTTGCCAGCGGAATTCAGAAGCACGATGCGTAGGGAAGAGTCCGCTTCTAACCCGCCCCGCACTCTACGCTCAAGATTCCGGCGCGTTCAAGAAATGCGCCTGTGTGTTTCCATGGGCCTGCAATGAAATGTAACCACTGAGCTTTTTTCGTCAGAGCGACCTTTATTCCGCCACAGTGACATGCGTCTGTTTTGACCTCTATCTTAAGTCATGTGTTTCAGAAACAAATATATATGTCGTAAATATCACAAAGGTCAGAAAAGAATAGGAGGCGTCCCACGCATTGAAATAATAATAATAAAAAAAAGAGATTGAGGGGAGGCGGTCGGGAGAACCATCCAATTTGGTATAAGCTTTCAAAAAAAAAAAACTATTAGTGCCCACGTGGAGCAGTCAGAAGAAAAGTAAGTTATGCAAGGTCATCTATTTTTTCCATCAAAGTGCAAACACGCGAAAAAAAATTTAAATCTGTACACCTCATTCGAAGTGGAAAGGCACTTTGGCAGCCAGGCGTACGAACCCTCTTTTTTGGCATCCATGACTGTTAATCAACGCCCGTTAAGCAGTGAATCTTCGCGTCAACAGTCTGCTACAGGACAACGGCAAATTCGCCTTCAACGATGCACATGCCTCATTGAACACCTCCGACTGCTCAACGGAAATCAGGTGATATTATCGTCCACTTTTATTTCAGCACTGCTGCGTTTTCAGCACCTTGCTCATATTTCATATGTCTCTAAGCGATTGCGCACATGAATGCTAACGGACCAAACGCTTTGCGCGTGGGCGGTAGCGCTTCCGACCACATTTCATCACAAGCCCACCGTTACTAGTTGCTGTGTGCGTTGCAAAGCAGCAAAAAAAAAAACTTATGTTTCCTTTCTTTTAGAGGTTAACGCCAAACAAATAAAAACGAGGAATCTTGCTGCAAACGAACACGTTCCACCCAGTTGTATGCATATTGCGTTATATTTATCTCTTCTCTGGAGAACAGTTACTGCTGTTCGTTCTTCGTCTGCTTTCAGCGTTAAATACATGACCCCACAGCGACTAAGCAGCGTGCAGGCTAATTACAGCCCTGCTTTTGATGTCAGCTTCTAGAGCTGTCCTTCGCTCAAGCCATGCGCGCGGCTTGATGCAGACTTGGAAACGAGGCACACAGGGATCCGTGACCGCACGCGCCACTTAGGAGACATGGAGGCCACTCGACCTCAGTCTCGCACAAGGGACGCCTCCGCAGAGGCAGCAAGACAATCCGTCCCGCGCACGCCCCAGCCGTGGTTCCGAAAGGGCGCGACGGGGACCGCTCGTTTCGCAAACAAAGCGGCGGGATTCGTTAATTGCCACGCTCGTCGAGACCACGAAGCGCTCGCCGAATCGGAGAGGATCCGCGCAGCTGCGTCCCCTCCGTCGGCGCGCGAGGGCGTACGACGACGCAACCACCGCGAGAGAAGCAGCGTCGTTCGGGTGGTGCCCTGTAATTTCGCGCCTAGCAGCGCGCCCCTCGCCGGAGCCAAACGTCTTGGCTGGCCGCTTTCGAGAAAGATCTGTACGCCTGCCGCGTGTGTCAAGAAAGTCGCCCGGCGCTGGGTACGCTACTCCACCGGGGCGGGTCGTTTCACGCTCCCGTGGGGCAGCACAGCGGCCGACAGGCTCGTAACGGGGCCGCTTGAGAAGCGCGCGCACGCGAGATTTCGAGGTGCCCTCCGAAAGTTTTGATAATGCGTCCGAGGAGGCGCCGCTGGGATTCATCAACATTTGCGTGGCGCGCAGGAATGGCCGCTGTCGCACGCCTGCCGGCTTGCCGCGAAGGAAAATGGCTTCGCAGCCTGCAGTGCTAAGGTGGGTGATACCACGTGCAGGGCTAACAGCGGAGTCTTCTTTTGGGTGGGGGCGGCTAACATCGCTACGGCAGCAAGAGACAGTTGTAAAAACCTGCGACACGGCATTGCTCGTGAGAATGGCCGCAATGGTTATTCTCGCCTAAAAACCTAAAAAAAAAAACGACAACAAAGAATACAGAAAAAATTAAAGAGCTTAAGGGCATATTCAAAAAGCACATGACAGGTCCGATCAGACAGTCATTCAATCAACCCTTACGCTGTTAGCTCAGCCATCTCAGCTCAGCCAACAAACAAACAAACAAACAAACAAACAAACAAACAAATGCATCGGTCATTCTAAGGTCTCTTACCGGCTTTTGATAAGCCACGTCTTTGAATTGTCCTGCACTTGCGATAAAGGCAATGTTGCCCTATTTTTTTACACAAGGCATTTAGCGTAAGGGCAGGCAGCGAATCAGAAAATGGTCTGAATTGATGCTGTGGAGTTTTTTTTTTTTAATAAATGTATTTAAGGAGAGGTTGGTGCCTATATGTGGCGCCGGCTACTCCTCTTCTCTTGCATGTTAGTTGTCCTCGGAATGTTGTCAAAAATCACCAAACTGGACTAATAACCACATGTACGAACATTCACGTGCAAAGTCTTAGCTTAAATATAAATAAATGTTCGCGCTACACAAGAGTTCACATAACATAAATACTCACAAAACTGAAGTGTTCACACACAACACATGAGTTCACAAACCATAAATGTTCTCAAAACCAAGTTCACAAAGAAGATGTTGGGCACTTGCGAATTAGGTCCCTCTTGAATGCTGTGCTCTAAATGCAACAGTCTTGTGCGCAGACACAAATGCCACATGAACACGAAGACACAGTAAACATGTAATCAAGAGTGCGTGTTAATAATAACAATGCCAGCTGTAACTAATATTTGACTTAGTATTCTTGTGATATTTTTGATTCCTTCAAAAATTGGACCAAGGCGCGCGCAGCGATGTTTTGTAGTTTTTCTGTCGGCCATGGACCCAAAATTTTTGCTATGGATAGTGGTCGTCTATCCAAGCCATGTAGTTTTTCTGAAAGCTTCTTACGGGGAGCATCATGTTTTTTACATTGTAGAAGAAGGTGTTCCACGTCTCCTTCAGCCTCTCCACGTGAGCATGTAGCACTATTAGTTTTTCTTATCCTATACAGGAAGCTTTTAGTATAGGCAGTGCCTAGCCGAAGCCTATGTACTGTTGTTTCAACCGATCGGTTAATTTTAAACGGAATATTGAATTCTATTCCAGGATCAATATTATATAATTGAGATTTCTGCGCATCATTTATGAACCAAGTTTCCTTGGACAATTTACCGCATAGTTTGTTCAATAAACAACGCGCATCACTCGTTGCTAGAGAAACTAGTGATAATTCATTCTTTTGATGAGCTGCACGTGCCATTTTATCAGCCGTTACATTTCCTATGATTTCACAGTGACTTGGAATCCACTGGAAAGTTATGTCGTGTTGCAGATCTTTCGCTATGGCGTATGTCTTCTGTATTTGTATGCCAATGTGCTGTTTGTTTTTCTTAAGCTGATTTCATTTAGGCTCAGCAATGAGGCTTGCGAATCACTCAGAACTACCCAGCGAAGAGGTCCTGAATGCTGACATATGTAACGTAACGCAGAAAGTATTGCGTAAAGTTCTGCCGTTGTGGACGTTGTAAATTGGCAAAGCTTATAAGATCTTTTCTCATGGTATGCAGGTATATAAAACGCTGATGTAGAGCTTTGTTTCCAGCATGATCCATCGGTATATACGTGAATGCGATCTACGTAGTTATTGTAAAGATGTGATAATGTTAATTGCTTTATCGCAACTACGGGCATATCAAATTTACGACCTACTCCAGGAATTGAAGTTACCATTTCTGGAATTGTAAGTCGCCATGGGGGATAAGTTGCGCATGCAGGCCAGTATTCGTAAGCAGGTAGTAAGTTTTTGCACCGCCGTATTTCATCATGTATGTGTGCAGCGGTTCTACCTTGAAGGTCTTGGCATAATGGATGGTTAGCGTGTTGTGTTGCCAGACGAAAAAAGTGACGACAAGTTTCCGTAAATTTTAGTGCATGAAAAGTTGGTTGGCGGGACTCAGCAATTACCAAAGCACTGGCAGATGCACAGGAACGCGAAGACATATGCGAAGGCTTCTGGCCATTAATCTTTGAATTGTTTCCTCTAGATTACGGGATATTCCATGTAGTACAGGAGCAGAGTATGCTATTCTTTGTCTAATGATCGCCGAGTGAATGCGTAATAAAGAAGAGGTTGAACTACCTCATCTCACTTCAACAAATCGACGAAGAATATTGATTAGGGAGTTTACTTTCTCCTCTAATGCTTTTATTTGGGGAGCCCATGATAATCGTCTGTCTATAATAATAGCCAAGAACTTGTGTTGTCGCACAAGTTGCAAACGCTGAAAGTCTAGCACGAGCTGGAATCTCTTGAGGCATTTCCTTGTAAAAGGAGGTACAGCAGTTTTCTCAATTGAAATAATCATACCTCTACTTTTCAAAAAATCATTAATCACTGTTAGGCCAGCATGTAACTTTTGCTGAACGGCTTGAGTACTCGTGTCAGATGTATATGTGCACAAGTCGTCTGCGTATAGTGAATAATTCAAGGTAGCGGCAAGATATGGGGTAATTCAGCCATAACACAGTTAAATAAAAATGGACTGAGTACACTACCTTGTGGAACGCCTTGATTAACTTTATGCTCTGTGCTTTTGCCATCAGCCGTTTCAATATAGATTTTCCTGTCTCTTAAGAATTCCGCAATCCATCTCAGTGTTCGGCCAACTATGCCCAACTGAATTAACCCATGCAGTTCGTGAGTATGGCTGGCTGTGTCAAATGCACGCTTTATGTCTAGAAAAACTGCAACGGTGATTTTTCCACAGCTCCTCTCATGATCTACGTATGTAACAAGATCTAAAATCGCATCCATCGCACACCGGCGCCTGCGGAAGCCCGCCATATTTTCGGGCAGTGCGTTGGTGCATTCTGTCCACCATTGAAGCCTAGCATCAATCATCTTTTCCATAAGTTTACAAACGCAACTTGTCAGGCTTACAGGACGGAAAGAATCTAACGATAAAGGAGTTCTAAACCGGTTTTAGTATCGGAACCACTCGCACAATTTTCCAAGAAGGAGGAAGACATTCCGATATCCACGCATCATTTGGTAATTTCAATAAAGTATTTGTGGCTACAGGACCCAGGTTTTTCAGGGCAGCGTATGTGACCCCATCAGGTCCAGCTGCTGTCCTCTGGCGGCACGATACAAGTGCGTTCTTTAATTCTTCTAGTGAAAACGGTTGATCTAGGTCATGATGATCGCTTCTAATAGAAAAATTGATCGATGCTTTGACTTCTTCGACAGAATTACTGTATTCAGATGTATTTACTGCTGAACTTGGGCGTGTAATAAGCTGACCAAACTCGTTTGCAACAGTTGTTTCCGGTACTTTCTGGACTAAAGCTAGAGC
Source organism: Dermacentor silvarum (assembly GCF_013339745.2). Taxonomy (NCBI): domain Eukaryota; kingdom Metazoa; phylum Arthropoda; class Arachnida; order Ixodida; family Ixodidae; genus Dermacentor; species Dermacentor silvarum. Next base: position 84,267,974 of record NC_051154.1, on the reverse strand, counting down.
TCTGAATGGCTGTTGGTGCGTTACTGGTCCACTTAAAGAGCGCAGAACATTCCGTAATTTTGATTCAGGTGTAAAGGGAGTCAGTGAAGTGCAGAATTCCTGCCAGCGCTTTGTACCTAGTCGCTCCAGCTGCCGACCCATACGATCATACAACTTTTGGCATTCTCGGTAATCTTCAAGAAGGCCTGTGCGTCGATATTTTCTCTCAGCTCTGCGGCGTATAGCTCTGAGCCTCTCGTATTCACAGTCTACACCAGCCTAACCATCAGGAATCTTAACAAATTTTGAACAAAGATTTAATTTGTCTTCTATAAGTGATAATAGACTGTCTGTATCACTGACAGCATCAGCTTGACTTGTAATGTGATATCGAAATGCCTGCCAATTTGTTATTTTTGCAGAGCGCCGATAAGTCAAAAATCGTAGTCTAGGATGCTGTATTAGGATAGGAAAGAGATCACTACCCCTTGTTTCAATGTCTGTTCTCCATGTTGCTCCACATGCAATATCGTTTGAGCAGAGCGTGAGGTCGAGGCAGCTGGAGTAATTAAAACCGCGTAGGAAGGTCACTCAGCCGTCATTCAACAAACACAGACCACTCTTCTGAATTGCCTTTTCTAGCTCATTTCCACGACGGTAGCAGTAGGCGCTTCTCCACATGACATGGTGTGCATTGAAATCTCCGCAAAATATTACATATTTTGTGTATTTCTGAAAGAGGCCCATCAATGTGGAAAATGAAATATTTGTAGAAGGCTGTAGATAAACGCTGGCAATAGTGATATTTACTCGGCCAAACCGAACTTCGCATGCTACGTATTCTGGGATGTCTGACGCTGTAGCACTTAATAGCGCTGACGGCAGGTCTCTTCGAACACAGATTATCGCTCTGCTCAATCCTGAAGATCTAGAGGATGTATAAACGTAGTTAGCTAGCCGAAAAGCGTTGTCTACACCGGCCTCTGTAATACATAACACTGGAAAGGAAAACTGAGCCACCAGTTTTCTAAAATCCGCACACTTAGAGCGAAGACTATTCGCATTCCACTGGAATATGGCGACATTTTGATAACAATTATTCATGCCCCGTCTGCGCAGTGGCTGACGTAGCGTTTTGTAATATCCCTTGTTCCATCGACAATACGACCTTAACCTCCGGTAGGTTATTTGCCTGTGGAATCGCGACAAGTATGGCTTTTAAAGCATAGAACAACATTGGAATGACAAGTTCGGCAATAGACGCTGAGGGGGTCCCCTGTTTCGTTACACTTGCTGGTTGCGGTGTGCTGGTATTCTGTCGTATGTTAGTCACGTGGTTGTTCTTTTGACGAGATCCTTCCTGAGGTTCTTGTCGAGCTTGATGTAGGCTTGGTGATGTCCCAAAGCTTTGTCCTCGGTTTTGCGGTCCCCTTGCGACTTTCGCGTATGTGATAGAGGTGTCCTGATGCTTAGGCACTTGTGGCCGAGGTGGTTGCGCTGGCTTCATCGTATTCTTGTTTGGTTCCGGTGCACCACGCTGTTGGGTGTGACCATAGATGATGTCGTGTTGATGTTGAAGAGCTGCTGCTTTATTCTGCGGGCATTCAGAAAATGATGCAGTGTGGGGTCCGTTGCAATTCGCACACTTAGGCTGTCTTATAGACTTGCAGTCTTTGTGATCGTGGTCTTCTGCACATATTTTGCAGCGCCTTGTTCCTCGGCAGTTTTCGCTAAGTGACCAAATCTCTGGCAGTTATAGCAGCACCTGGCTGGCCCCAGATATTCCTCGACTGGAAGACTAGTGAAGCCAAGATACACTCGCTCTGGAATTGGTCGGTCATAGCGGAATTGCAAAATCACACTTCTCACTGGGCGCGATTCCACAGTGTCATCTTCTTGGCGTATATAACGGGTCTGGCGTCTAGCTGATGTCACTCCTGCCTCTCTTAAATATTCTGTCAATTGTTCTTCTGTGTATTGTAGCGGGACATGTCTGATTTTGTCAACATTTCGTATGTATGACTCCGGAATAAATGGCTTCACTAGTAAGCCAGCTACTTGCACACATGACAACAAACTCTTGGCTGAGGCGAGAGAACTCACAGTCACTGAGAAACTTCCGTCTTGGTTCACTCGGAAAGAGCTTACTTTCTCCTTTGTTGCGTAACGATTTCTGAGGCGACAACATTTGGGTTTACTTTCCAGAACGTTTTCGTTTCTTCAATTGGTTGAAATACCACAGGAATACCCTCGAACCTTCTTTTCTTATATGTCACAAGAGTGAAGGGATCTGCCTCCTCATCACATTCAATCTCAATATCTTCTTCTTCTTCGTCGCGAAGGGAGTACGCCGATGTTTTCTCATTCTTGTACTCGTTCTGATCTTCGACTCTCACCTTTTTCGCACTGCTTGCTTCGTCCGATATGCTCTCAGCTTTCCTCGCCGCATCCAAGACGAGTGTCGGGGGTCGAATGTAGGAGAGGCTCCGGGCTGGCTCACAGGCTCGTCGGCTCCGAAGCCATGCTGCGGTAAGGGCAGCCCTTGCCACGCTTGCACATCTCCGTTGCTGCCCTCCGCCACGGTGGCAGTCGAACGTCAGCGCTTGGTGTCGTCGCGCCGCTCAACGGTATCAGTGATCGCAGCTGATGTTCTCCTCGAAGCCGCAAGAAGTTTACACGGTTGGCTAATACTGATTTGCAGGAGCAAAGAAGGCAAAGCGGGGTTCTCATATCACTTCGTCTTCCTTATGATGTGTTGTTGATACCATATTGCAAAAAATCAATGCTTTGGAGTGTTCAAGAGGTGCATTGGTGGCACGAAACCAAGACATATAACATGAGCACGCAAAAAGAAAAAGTAGACAGAAAGAAGGAAGAAAGAAAGAAAAAGGTACCACAGCGCAAGTAAATGCGCTCGACTTGAGGCGCAGCTTGCTTCTGCGACGCCTAGACAAGCAATGATCAATGAGGTTGGTGTTGAAGTACGTGTTTTTCTCACACGGCAGCTGATCACACAGTAGCAATTGGCGGAGGTTTTGCCAAATGGTTACTATTTCCAAAATAATAATGAAAGCAGATTGAGAAGACGACGGAGACGTTTCCACTGAGGAGAAAGAAAATGATAGGAAAGTGTAAAAGGGGACGATGGATGGTGGTGAAGACGATGATGCAAGATATGAAGACGATGATGCAATAAGGCCGGCGCTCTCCTTGAAACCTGATGCACAAGTCGTTTTTCTGCAGGAAACTACTTTTTTCTAACATGCAACAGGTACCTAATGAACTGCTTTGAGGCTGCTTCACGATGCACGGTTACCATAGAGGACCGCAACTCAATAACTGACCGTCTGACACAGCTCCGCTTTTTGAAATGACAGAGAAATTTGCACCAAATACAGATGCAGGCTCGGGACGTCACAATCATTTTCTCCGTGATGGTTTCCGGGTCGTTCCTTGCAGATTTTGGCAACTGTCAGCCGAAAAGAAGAGCACGTGCGACATCTTCACGCCCTCCGAGCACTGTTTCCAAGCGCAACGGCGCAAACATCAGGAGCAGCGGGAGACGCTGCAGAGGCACGGAGCAACCGACCGGGAAGAACCAAATGGCCGCAACGGTCGGCAGAGCCGTGCCTGGAAAAGTGTTCTGCGGCAGGGAGGAGCTCGCGCATTAGCACCTTTCAGTGGCGCCCCCCCCCCCCTCTCCCTCTCTGCTTCCGAGAGAGAGCCATCACGTACGTGAGTAGGCGTGCGCTGCCCGATCAGCCGCCAGATGCCTAATACGAGCTACGTGTGTCCCTCGTCGCTGGCGGTGGCACGCTAGCCAAAGCGGCGGCTCTCGCGTGCACACAGCCAGCCGCGCGCTCGCAAAAGGCGGCCCCGATAGGGGCACATATCCGGGGGGGTCCCAGTCTGCGAGCAAACAGAGAAACAGGGCGCCCCGGAGCTGGCAAGCTCAGGGTGCAGGTGAGAGCGAGCTTGCTGCGGCGCTCCGCGATCGATTGATTGCGGGTGGAGAACACGTCACCCTCTTTTTGGAGCTGATTTGGTGGCGCCAGATGAGCCGAATAAACGATCTGTCCGGTGTGCGCGTGGGGCCACTGGGCAGCGACTTTGGAAGATTGCCTCGCTCGCTCGTAACGAAAATCAACTTTGACTCGTGCGGATCACCGAGGCGCGCTGACCCCTTGGGCAGCTCGGCTCGCTAGTGGCTGTCGCCGTTTCGTTGATCACGCTGTTTTCAAAGGGTTTTTTTGTAGTTGCACTCCCCGGAGAGCCGAGTCTCAGCCCTTTGCTCCTGTCGGCTTCTCCGGAGGCCGACGCTGTGGGACCAATTGAGACATCCGCTGCCGCCCCACCGGATTACGACTAACGAGAAAAAATGAACGTCACTGGTGACGCGTCGCGGCTAGCACATGATTAGAAGGAGAGCACGCTGGAATTTTGAATAAAACAACTCCGTTCTATGTATTGTGTTGCTAAAGCTTGTCATGCATTAGCGGTGTTTTTTTTTTTTTCAAATTTCAATGAGCCAGTATTAGTCAATAAATACAAAAGTTAAAGTTTGTGGCAGCCACCGATTCCTGGTGATAGATTGATTCATTTATTATGGTATTGAAAATGTTCGCAACAATTGCCAGTTTCTCCGCGACGTTAAACTTTTGTCTGAATGAAAAAATTGTGTAAGGTTAAGGTAATCCCTACAGCTATTAATCAGTTCGCTCCAACACGCAGGTCAGTCATTTGCGTTTGCTTTAAACGAACCAAAAAGAGAAAGATAACACTTTTCTCATTCCCAAATGGGAGCCGAATGAAGTATTCTTCCAGCACACATAGATGGTAACCTTCAACATAAAAGAAAAAGAAACAAAATGTAAGGCGGGGATGGCAGGTTTCTCATAGCTTTGCGAAACCACGCAAGAAACAGTAAGGACGCCCTCAATGCCCACGGCAACACAAAATCGCATTTCTAATGGCGCAAATGACGCAGAAAGGATTACAACTTGAAATCTACGCACAATAATATAACTAGAATGTAAAAAATACTGCCATCAAGCAAACAAAACAAAAAGAAAAGATTATTAAACCAGACGAAAGCTTGTTGTATATCAATCATTCGACACTATGTCACTATCTCTTACGAACTCTACTAAAGCCTGACGTGTCCTTTTATGATTCAAGAAGATTCCTCATCAAGTCTGTGCATTGCTGTTTTCAAAATATTTCTCTGTGACTCGTAGGAGGACAGCTTATGTGAAGGCGTTCTACATTTTCTCATGAGTGACCACACTCGCAACAAGGCAAAGGGGCCCAATATACTATCCCTGTGTATGCCACTTCTAACCTTAAACGATCGATATAAAAGGTCCCTGTCACGGTTATTATCGGCTTCGACCGGGAAATGTAACTACGGGTCCACTACGCGTCCCCTGCTCCACTGTTGCGATCCACAGTTGCATCCACAGCGGGATACTTCCCGCATGCCCATTTCACAATCCATGCTATATACGAGTGCTGCGGAAACTGAAAATTTACCGTGCTGTCACCAGCAACCCTCATTCTCTTTGGTATGTATTTTGTTTCCAGAGCTAGGCTTACTTATGTTCTGCGCCTTACTTCTGTTTGTGGGCATACTGGGTCAGTGTATTCCAAGCACCGCTTTTAGCAGCTACAATGTGGTTAAAGGGATCACTCTAATCTGCGCCTCTCACATTGCTGGCGACGCTCTAGCTGCAAGTGCCGACTCAAGCTATGGCAATGCGCAGCACAAGCATGCAGAAAAATGCCAGCGCCACCGACCACAAAAACGCCGGCTGTACAGCCGGGCGATTGAAACCTGCCAGAGGGACATATGCGCACGTGACCTACCCTCACGTGTTTCCTTTAACAGTGGACCATGTAGTACACAGCTGGAACTACACAGCAGAAAGTACACTCTGAAAAAAAAAGAAAATCAAAGGAAGTGAGTGACAGAGTAATTGCAAGTTGGAGTTCGCATTCTTAAAATGGTGGATGGAATAGGAAGAGCCCTAAGGTGATGAATAGAAATGGTGTATGTAAAAATGAACAATCTCGCACATTCAATCCCATGTGGGGAAGAAAGTATACCAGCCGTTTAAAAACCGTTTTAGGCGAACTAAAAGAAAGCGATGGCAGTGTTCCAGTATTTTTTAATGGAGAGTGCCGGACTTCAGACAGTCGTAAGGGGATGGCGATCGACAGTTTCTGCTGGTCAAATCGTTCAGATTTGAACAACCGATGATTAGCAGTCTATTCGCAACCGGGGACATCAAAAGCAGCACTAAGAGTCTGTCGTATGTAAGAGCGAGGTATATGATTTCGGAACGGTACGTGATACTTTTAACAGGCAACAGTCTATGAAAACACACGATAATCTTCTTGCGTGGCAGGTTCATGTGCGTGCTAGAACTCTTCTTTAAGAAAGTGGCATCCATGGCAATTGATATACAGGGTGTTTCATTAACTTGAGCCAAACTTTAAAGATATGCAAATTCTATGTAGCTCAACAGAACCAAGGTAATCTTGTTTACCGTCGCTTGAAGATACTCAGAATATTTTTGTATTCCGTCTAATTAGATAATTAGTCCTAATTAGTTAATCAGCTTCTCAATTATTATGATAGATGAAAAGTGTCAATGAGAAAATTGTAGAGCAACATAAAAAACTCCCGATACAGCTTTATGTTGCTCAATACGTGCTACATAAAAGTGTTTTTCCGAGCGTGAAAGAAGCCCGCGAATACTCGCCAGGTGCCTCGAGCGGCCAGTCACCCGGCAATTTTGCGTGTATTCGCGGGCTTCTTTCACGCTCAGAAAAACACATTTAGGCAGCAGAAAGCTGCTCGAGCAACAGAAAGCTGTATCGGGAATTTTTCACGTTGCTCTACAATTTTCTCATTGACACTTTTCATCTAATTATAATAATTAAGAGGTTGATTAATTAATTCTAATTATCTAATTAGGCGGTATGAAAAAAATAATCTGCGTATCTCGAAGCGACGACAAACAATATTACCTTGGTTCTGTCTAGCTACGTTGCATTTGCATATTTTTAAAGTTTGGCTCAAGTTAGGTGAAACACCCTGTAGTCATCCGGCATTTAAACACACTGTGTGGTTTGCACAACCACATTTTCTTCTTAAATGTCTGTAATGATCGAGGCCAGATACATCTACTTATATGCATTGTGCCTATTTTTCATTGCAAGTTAAGCGCTCTACAAGACCATTATCCCTTCTTTGTTGCATGCCAGTTATAGCCAGCTCTAATGCAAGCCATATCCCAGTTTCTGCATGCAGTGCACCTTAAGGTGGATACACACGCGAGGGCAAAATCCCGCCTGCTCTGCGGACCAAACAGTCACGTGATCACTTGTATCCGGCGCAGCCGAGTTAGGTCGCATTCCCACAGCCGGAGCGCCGTTTGCGGAATCCGCGTGCTTACTCTCGACTCCAACGCTCAAGGGCTGCAGAAGATAGCGCTAACCTTTCCTTTACCAAATCAACCACTTAGTATAGTAGCTGCACGTTTGCATACTCGGCACGCTCTATATTCCATAGCGCTGAGAATCCCTCAACAAGAGCCAAAAAAGTGACGGTTGCCTCGTCACTTAGCGTTTTCTTGTGCACCTTGCTCATGTTGAGGTCACGCAGGCTGCGCGGTCTGAGTAAATATAATGCGCGCGCCGCCACGACTCGCCTTTCCCGCCGCACCACAACAAAAGCTCATGCAGTCACTGCTGCACAACAACAATACACGCGGCTTCAAGCCGACAACACGCCATCGTAGCCACGCCAATCTGTCCAATGATGACATATTTGACGCTGACTACGCTAAATTGACGTCAGACGACCGCCAAACGGACGGATGGAAATACCGGCGAGCATTTTCAATCCGGAGCGCGAGCGGAGGAGCCCGGACTAGGCGAGGGTGGCACGTTTTGATGACGCGAACGTCACGTGATACGCCATCCGCTGCGAGAATTCCTCCTCCGTCCGGCCGTGTGAATGCACCTTTAAGGTATTGTACGTCTGCGGAAACTGCACAATTGTGTTGTAAGGGCAGCATCATCGGCTCTGCCAATAGTGGCATTAAGCCATAAGCGTATGCAAAGAAGTCAGCTCTGCCAATGCTATTGTATGGCCATGCGCGCTCCAGGGCCAGGACATAAGACCACACTTGACGCTGCTAGATGAACTCGTTGGACGCATAGCCCATACATCACCTTTAACGGGCAATGCATGGTTTTTGCTCCATAGACTCCGTCCGTAATGCCCTCCATCCTCATTAGCTCGGAGCGTTTCTCGTGCACGAGCGCTGTGGCACAACCTACGGTGTGACTGTTAACCGCAAGCCAAAGGCCCTTGCTATCAAGCGGTTTAAACCTGCCTTCAACGAGGCGTTACAACCAGCAGATGTCACATGCGTAGTCGCAGACATGGCCGTCATGCCTGCGGTGCCTCATCCGCCACCACACCACGCGCACTTTTCTGCGCGTTCGCCTCATTCGCTGTTCGTTTGAGGCGGACACCTTTTGCGAATGCGCCTTCAGTGGACCCAGCGCAATCGGTACTGCCAACGTTCGCATGGATGCGTGACCTTTCCAGGCTTGGGATTGTAGACCACGCACTTTCTCGTAATAAAAAAGGAAAAAAATCCATCGGTCTTTTGCCTAGCCGGTATTCACTCCATAGATCATGTCGTCGTGTCGTTGCGCTCCACAATCTCAACGAGCTCTGCAGGAACAGTGGTCATCCAGGCAAAGTCGGTCGGGTATTGAAGGCATCTTGTCTTACTTCTTCGAATGTGGCGGAGCTTGCTGCTGCTAGTGTTGCACTGAAAGCTATTGCGAATACCAGAAGCCGCCTCGACCAAGAAAGCCTTTCAAAGCCCACAATCCACAATGCTCCACGAATCCACTAAAGCATTGGTCTCCAAAACATTAACCACAATTATCTGTACTAAGGGCATGACATACTTTAATTGCAGTTTCTTTTTTTTTCTCTATAAATGTTAATTGCTTCCATCAAAATTCTTTATTATTGACAACTCGGTTTATGGACAGTACTGGTCGAGAACCAAGATCTCCATATTAACGAGGCGTGACTGTAATAGTGCGGACCGGCGAACACTGTGCCCTGCCCTTGACAGATTTTGCAGTCGCCCAGTATCAGAACGGAAGAGCTTAAGGCACATTTTCTAATGAACGTCGGTGCTGAAGTATACAAGTATACGCGGACACACCGGCACATTTCTGCTAAGGCCTTCGGGCTTTATTCGTGGTACCACTCACTTTTGTGATCGCACTTTGTATTCGTCCTGACTCTTCATAAGCTAGAGGTCAGGGGTTCGATGCCGGCCTGAGTGGCCGTATTCCGACGGGGACGGGATGCGAAAATGCCCGTGTACCATGCATTAGGTTCACGTTAAAAAGCCCTAGGTGATCACAATTAACCCGAACCTGCCCCCCGCCCCCCGGCATGCCTTATAATCAGATCGCGGTTCTGGCACGTAAAATCCCGAAATGTCATTAATTTGTAACTGACTTTTTCCAGCTATATACACCACTGAACATTAGCAAAGCAGAACAATTTCTAGTTAAATCTGGTGCTTTTTCCTTCCTTCCTCGACGAAACGTCATGGAGTCGAATTGGTGGATGAAAAGTACAATTTGTCACATAAAAACATCGAAGGAGCTTTTTCATCATCCTTTTCAGAAACTCTGAGACATGCCGAGCTTCGAGATATCTGTTGCCATATAATATGCAATTAGGTGTAGTAACTGTGTAATAATTTTCCCCAAAAACTTGCATCGAGCACTGTAAGGCAGTTCTAACTGTAACGTCAATATATTGCGTCGTACATTTTATTGGCATGGATACTGCAATACTAGTGCCAGTAACTTGATTCGTACTAAATTGGTCTGATTTCATTACTTTCCGGCTTCTTGTTATAGCGCCAACAAAGTCCATACTGCAGTCGTGATTTTCCAAAACGTGTACTGTTGTCAGGCCACTTTCTTCACATTATCTCGAGCATGAAAGCAGATAGGCTTCGCAACCGGAAGGAAAAAGGCAGAAAAATAAAGACCGCATGTTGAACACCCTCGTTGGAGATAGCACCGCACCGGATCTCCCGAGGCATTTGCAGGCGACTGTCTGAAGGAGTGAGGGGAGGGCAGTTCCCTCGGCCCAGCCAGTCGGGTGCATTTCCATTTTTCGCGTCCTAAGTGATGCCGCCCGTAACATTTCCCCTTTGCCCGCGACGGTCAACGCCAGCTCCTCTCTGGTAAACCCCCTCGGGACGAGCGACGACGAAGTGTCGGTCTCAGCTGTTACTCGCCTTTGCCGAGGCGAGCTGTTTATTTTTCTTCTTTCTCGCCCGGAGGCGCTCCGTTCGGTGATCGATCCGATTTGTCTGGACGCGCGACCGACCACTGCCTCCGCTGTGCAGTAGTTGGAGCACGCGTACACACGCACGCGCAAGACAAGAAAGTGCGCCCTTGTTCGTATACTGGATTGCTGCCGGCGTTTGCTGACACTCCGTATAGCCGTGTCCCAAGCCTCCGATTGTCAAGTAGCAGCGCAGATGGCGTCGCAGTCAAAAGGTCTGTCGGGGTTCTTCAAGGGCCGCACAAAGACAGAGGCGTATTCGATACAACGCCGCGCTGCTGTGGTCGACCGATAACTTTGCCATCTCTAAGAATAATTTCGCAAGCGCGCATGATGCGGTCAGGGCGCGTAGCGCTCCTCGAGGAGCGCGGCTCGCGGGCCGCATTGGCAGAGGCGCAGTCGCGCGGTACTATAGCACGCACGGAACCGAGTGAAGTCTTTCGCTGAGCTTGATATACGGCCGATGTGTTACAGTGCCCTGTGACAAGGTTGGCGCGGTTCTTAGGTGTCACCTCGCTGCGCAGTTCGAGAGACCACGCTTAACCACGCGGCTGATGCCGCTATGTGGCGGCGACAAAAAAGTCGCAGTTTCGCCCGAAAGGTGAAGCATCAATTGCGATAGCAAATTAGTAGAGCTATTCAGAGAAGGGATAGTAGTTTTATCGGCTGCATAAACTTGGACACATCCGCTTACTAACTGAATTAACAAGCGTGGTGTCAGCGCGCACAAGCAAACATGAATAGATCACACTGAATGACCGCAGACAACGACTGTCAAAACGCTGGCAGCAAGCGCAGACGCCGCAGCGGGCGAAGGTTCGCGCGGTCTATCGCGTCAAAGGAAACTGAGCGGCGAATGCACAGCGCATACAAAGGTCATAGCCGTGTGGAGATAAGAGACCGTGCGGGCGACGGCCACAGCCGGGCAAAGTACGAACGGAGTTGTTGGCAGAGTAGAAACTGCCCCCCCGGGGCCCCTCCCTCCCGCGCTGCCTTCCCGCTTTCTTGCTTTCGCGTGGTAGATCGAGTGGCAAGTTCCCCTTACGCCCGATTGCAAGATACGCCTTCGGTGCCGGAGCACAGCGTCGCCCCACCTCCCTCCCTCTTATACCCCCACGGCCTTTCGCGCGACGGTCGCGTTTGCTTTCGGCCGTGCGTTCGCTCTCCGTGGTAGCGCACGCGTCCCCCGCGCGCTTTCGCTCGCGCATGCGGCGCGCGGCGACGATTTTATCGCCCTTGGAATCTATACAGAACCTCACGGCGACGGCGACGCCGACGGCAGAAATCCGGTTGAAGTGTCCCATATAATTGAATAAAAAGAAAAAAACAAGAAGGAGGAAAAGAAAGGAAGAAAAAAAAAGTGGGAGAAGGCCAGCATATAAACTGTCGGCGTGTTGAGCAATGTGAAAAAAGGTGCGAGTGCGTTTTCTTTGCAAGGCTGAGAAAAGGCCTTCCTGACACACACACACGCATTCACAGTTTAGTGCCACGCGCAGAACAATAGAATGTAAAGGACGGCGACACAGCAAGTGAGGTTTCAACTATATATAGAGAGAGGCCGAGGATAATAAGAAACTCACCGGCACGCGCAAGTGTGGTAGAGCTGTGTCAGATAAAAGTTGCATTGACTTCAAGAAACACGCACCGCTTACGTTAAAAGTCATCCTAACAAGGTACGCTGTTCGGCTTCTTCGGGCAAATATTTCACCACAATTGTGGCTCAACAAGGAGAACACCAACGTTACAGACGACACGGACAGACGAACAGCCAGGCGTGCGTCTTACTTGTTGTGAAGGGATACACTTGTGCTTTATTATTCTTCAATGGCCAAGTCCTCACATATTGCATGCAATGCGCCCCTAGATTGACTCACTTAAATTTCGATAACTTATTTACACTGGCGAACTTTCCCGCCGGCGGAAATCATGGTTTCCTTACTGTTTATAATTCAAATGTAAATCATATACCATGACCAGGAACGCGTTAGAACTTCCGGGAGCTGCAGGCTCATAATTAGCCACCAGAAAAAGAGAATAACATTTCACGTGTACCAGGCTGACGAAAATTTCTCCATCCGTTTCTCGTAAGATAGACAGCCGAGCAGCTGCGGGCAGAAACAGGAGAAACTGCCGTTGAACGCTTTGGTCGTTCAACCAGCCGGTGGTCTTGAACTCAGGTGAGCGCACCCCACGCGCCGCCGAGACCAGCCGCTCGGGTCGCAGGGCGGCCGTCAGGCCCATTAAGCGTCGGCCGGAACGGGTCGCTTCTCAGGCTCCCAGAGGCGGCGCCCGTCGACCCACCGGTCCGTGCGGACCCACATTTGTCACACGCTGGTCGCACTCAGACTTAAGGCGCTGTTTTTCTTGCCGCTTCTCTTTAAAGGTGGCCTCATTAATCTCCTAGATGAATGGAACTCGCGTAGGAAGCGAATACAGAAATTCGATTTTCCATATCCTAATGGAATCTCGCTTCCCATCGGCGAGCCTCTATCCTTTATTGACATTAAAGGGCACTTGGTGTCCCTGCCGGGCGTCCCTGCTGAGGCGGTGAACGGCTGATGAATCGGCGCAAAAGGGAGCCCGAGCAGCCTGCGCGCGAACGATACGCGGGGGCAGTGGGCGCAATTAGGCGATCGCGGGGCAACGGCCTCGCAGCCCCGGGCTCACGTTGAAAGCTGTGCGCACAGTCGGTAACGTGCTCACTTATCTCGTCCTTGCGCTGTCTTCGGGCGAAGGTATTAATTCCTAAACGGAAATACAGCGTAGCAGTTATGGTTTTTATTTCTCCCAAAATTCAACGGTCAAAGCAAGTGCTGCAAAGGACTTACACTTCCGATGCAGGTTACTATGCTAAATTGGCATGTGTGTGCGTTTGCCGTCTGTATGACTGTGCTGTGTTGTGATTTCATTTATTTATAATGAGTTATGCAACGATCTCCACGCACACAAGTATCAAAATTTCAGTTCTGATAACCACCGCAATATCATTTTCTGCTCTCAGAAAGTGTGCAGCAAACAGCGCAATGCATGCCACTTTTTTTTTTTTTTTTGCCACCTCTGTGCAGGGTTTAACATTATCTCCCGGCTTTGCTCACTCATAGATACGAAAGGTTAGACGCAGCTATTAGCTAAGCTGATTGCACAGCATGTTTCAGAGAAACCATACCGCGGATCCTTTGATGGCACAATAGAACACGTGTTATAGTTTAGGTAACACCGATCCTGGTATACAGGAACGATGAATGCGCCGTTGGCATCGATGACCGCAGAAGCGCTAACGTAAGCAACACTGACCTTAACCTCTCGCAAGTGGTCGCAGCCTGTGTGGGGAGTCGTATAACGCTGTGTCACCAATGTTCCTAGCCTGGGGTCATATCGACGACGACTTCCCCTTTATTTGTCACTAGCTGCTGGCCGGAAGCAATTTCTTGAGGCCCTTTCTTTTCATCACCTCATGAAGCAATGACGTGGCGCTGTTCAGACTTATTATAAGCATGGTAAAATTTGTGTGGCATGCCTTGTAAAGTCGGCAAAAATATGAAAGAATAAAAACGGCTGCGGACCTGTCACATTCTCTATACGGTTATTGCAGGCATGGTTCCTGCCATAGGCGGAAAGTTTTCATTTTTCCGGGGGGGGGGGGGGGGGGGCGACCAGCTTTCCGAAACCTACCCATATATATATATATATATATATATATATATATATACAGGGTGTCCCAATTATCACGCAGCACGATTTAAAAAAAGAGGAACGGCGTTACGTGAAGCAAACCTAGTGTATATTGTTTCCAGTGCAGTGGAGTAGCCGCTAGTAATTTTTTTGTTACTGCGATTTATTTCTCTAATTGTAATTAATTATTTAACTCGAGAAGTACTGTCCTAATTATCAAAGTGTCAATGAGAAAATTGTAGAGCAACATGAAAAACTCCCGATACAGCTTTCTGTTGCTCAATACGTGCTACATAAATGTGTTTTTTCGAGTGTGAAAGGAGCTCGCGAATACACGCAGAATTGCCGCGCGACTGGCCAAAGCACTTTGGGTGTATTCGCAGGCTTCTTTCACGCTCGGGAAAACACTTTTATGTAGCATTACTTGCCGCGCGCCTTGCGAAGTCCACGGCTGGAATTTGTAAATTGCAACATGGGCCATAAGTTAATATGTTAAAAACCTAATTGGTGAATTTTTGATAATTAGTTGAGTATGCATTTCAATTTTTTGTGGAAGTAATGTCCACCTCTTCGAGTAGACCGGCTCATTAATTATAATTGTGCTATCTGCGACACGCAACCTCTAAAATTTTTTGAAAGTGTTTGCTGAAACACCCCGTATCGATGGCCTCTGCATGCAAGAGGCGATGTTTCCATCCCTAATGCGTAAATGTTGTAAATAATTAGAAGCGCTTTTTTTGCTTTTATTTTGTCGCCAATCGTTAGCATTGCCTACTGGAAAGAGAATCAATATTGAGACACATATCACTCACGTGCTTTTCACACGCCATTGATAGAAGACTCTGCCGAAGGGGTCACTGAAGTCCGCAGGTCTTTTTCAGGGCCAAAAAAGCACGCAAAGTAATTTGAAGTGAGGTGAACATAAATCAATATATTTATTCTCTAGGTATAGGCTATCCATTTAGTTGGCTACCTCCTTCTCTTTAAAAAATATAATAAACTTTGACCTTTGCATATATTCAGATATATTGTGTCTGTGCGTGGTGTTCTCAGCGGAAATTTAAAAAAAAATGTTAAAATGAGGAAACACGGATGAGGTAGCCGCCGCTGGTGCTTCTAATGAGCTTGTCCTCCTATTGTCAGGATTTGCCGAAATAAAGCGAAAGTATAAATTAAAAGCCGTGCACGTCCGCGCCACCAATGGTGCCGTAAGCTGTTAGCCACAACAAAAGTGAAAATGTGGAGGCAACGCAAGAGACTCCTCAAATTATGCGGGTAACAGAACTCCGGTAATGTCATTTTAGGGGCGGGGGGGCGGGGGGGGGGGGCTGAGCCCCCCTCCCGGGAAATTTCGGTGGAGGCTCGAGCCCCGGAGCCCCCCCCGTATAGTCGGCGCCTGTGGTTGCTGCTACATCATACATTGTGATGGTCGGCAGTAACGCAATCAATCATTTAGTACTGACATTTAGTCACGTATTAAGGTTAATTCTACTGGGCGCCGCGCAACGTATTGACAAAGTTTGTGCTCTGAACGCCAGTTTACACGCACAAACACAAAAGTCGATAATGTGATAAAGATTGCCCTATTGAATATGCATACGAAAATTCAGTTATATTAAATTGATAAATATTTTAAAATATAGAAAACAACAGACGGAGCCCATGTTCTGTCAAAATTGTCAAAATTAAAGCTTCATTGTTTCGCATCTTAACTATTCTACTAACAACAGATCATAGCATCATGAGCCGTCGTCGTTCTTTATTACCGTTTATAGCGCAAGGCAACCTCGTACTGCAGTACAATTCTATGTAGTATAATATTTATTTTACAGCCAATAAATCATAACTGGACGACATGAACAATATTCAGCTATCATGCGCGTAAATAATGAAATTTGCACGTTTCTACAAGGACCCATGCGAAAGGCAGACACACCTGTAGAGCCCCAGGGAGATGATAGCAAGATCGGATTTCTCGGTCGAATAAAAGTTGTCCCCTCCAAAACCGCATTTTGTCGGTGCTCGACATATCGCACTAAAAAAAAAAGAAAGAAAGAAAGAAAAAACGTGACTTGTTAAGTGTCCAGTAATCTGCACCTAACCTGTGGATCGAGTCTAGAAAGCGAGAATCAGAAAACCGTCTGGTTGGCTAGCCTACGCTGTGGAAGGAGAACAGGCGAATAGTAAGAAGAAAGAAGGGAAGGTGGTGAACGTGGGCACGTGCGCAGACAGCACCACGCAGTCAAAGGTGCTCGCACAATCTAATTAACCGTTTTTAAAAAGCACAAGAGGCCGTCCCCTGCCTTCTGGGCCGATGATCGGAGGGGACGGTGTTCCAGTAGAGCGTCTTCACGGTCCGTGCATGATCATCTAGTCGCCGCAATGCATTGCACATCGATTATATTTGTATTTCAGATCTAGGACAGTGGCAGAATAGGTGGTCTATGTTCTCCTCGCAGGGCGCATACATCACGTGCAAGACTGTCAACGAATTAGTGCTGAATAAGCTATCGTGAAGGATACGCCCAACCACAGCCGACACATAATAGATGCCTCGCGTCGGTACAGTCCGGGCGGGGGTCCGAGTTCCAGCAAAGCGCTTAGTCTGTGCAGTCTGGTGCGCCTTATTTGTATGTGCGATATTCCACTCGGTAACGAGAGTGTGCGTGGCAGATGGCGAATTAAGCTGCCTCGCAATGTCTCTCCTGGAGAACGGAATCGGGACATAACATCATCATTTGATGCCCGCACAGCCTTCTATGCATCATTTTTAGTTACCTGATCTCGCAATGGCCAGGTAACCATCAAAAATGAATCTCGTTGCACGATTTCCCATGTCCATTGCTCGCGAGTTCCATGGCGGAAGAACGACTGCATACATTGTAATACCGGCTCCGGTCGCAGAATACGGCTTCTTATCCTAGACTACAAAGCGGCCATTTATGTGGAAACGCCTGCGCTTTACAGGTGATATTTTGAAAAAGAAATATGAAAAAGCGCATTCTTGGATAAGGTTGTAAACATTTTTCAAATCATATTGTATTATAGATTATAATTATTTCCGTCTTGTTACGAAGATTGTATCCAACTCTGTATCTTCTATTTTCTATTTTTTACGTTTATCTTTAATCTCTACTAACTCCTACAGTGTTTTGCTATGCAAGATGGCAGTATTTGTGAATAAATAAATAGGTAATGTCGGGATTTTCAGTATGGGGATATAAATGCTTAATTCTCATATAAGCATGAGCCTGACAGGGGCGAGTCGAGTCACACGTATGGTCCGGAATGTCCATCCTATAAACGCCCCTTACCGCGATTGCATAAACTCAGCTTTACCAAGTTAGCAGCGTCATCCCAAGCCGATCGAGGAACGCCGTGCGAGATAGGCAGATTAGCCTCAGAGATCGCTAGGCGCAACTGCTAACTTGGAGCTTATAGCACAAGTGCATCTTCCTCCTCCACCTTTGCTCTTTTGCCTTTCCACTATATAAGATTATGCGCAACATATGAAGTCATTTCTTTTGTAAGTGTGTTGTGGTGTTCTAAGTGTGTAGAATAATCAACTACGCATGTTGCCGTGCAACTTCTGTGTTGCCACTGGAAGGTTCGACGTTTTTTTTCCCCCTTTTTGTTAGTAAGTTGAAAAACTTTCTTTTTATCATCAC
This sequence comes from Dermacentor silvarum, assembly GCF_013339745.2. Classification (NCBI taxonomy): domain Eukaryota; kingdom Metazoa; phylum Arthropoda; class Arachnida; order Ixodida; family Ixodidae; genus Dermacentor; species Dermacentor silvarum. The sequence goes on along the minus strand of NC_051154.1, from coordinate 84,250,247 downwards.
CATTAGTAGTAGTAGTAGTAGTAGTAGTAGTAGTAGTAGTAGTAGTAGTAGTAGTAGTAGTAGTAGTAGTAGTATCGGTTGTTGTTGTTGTTGTTGTTTTAAGAAGGGTGGGATTTTCCGCGAGTTCATAATATATAAAAAAACTGAACCCAGCACGGACAACACGAGGGCAGAGAATGAAAGACAAACAGCTCCGTGTTTGTCCCTTTTTCTGTGCCCTCGTCGTGCACGCTATGCTCAGTTTCGAGCAGAAAAAAAAAAAAAAAAAAGCGGGCTGGCAGTGTCCTTGGGTAAGGAAAACCGCGCTTAATCACACAAAGAAAACAAAAGAAAATGTGAAGGCACATCATATCCCGCCACGTCTGATGTCACAGAGGCGGACAAAGATAACTGTAGACGAGAGTTATGGTTGTAATAAAGTCCACAACAATGCTGCGAGCTCGTACCGACTAAGGCGAGGCCCTTTGGAAACAAAATTTGATCGAGTAAACAACGTGGTGAGACCTTATTCAGCAGTGAAGTGGCCTTTTGTAACTTCATTCGCTTCTTCCTACCAACTCTGAACAGCAGATCTTGTTTATACACGGACCACCGACAGATACCGGTACTTGAATCCGACCTCGCCGTTCTGCAACCCACAAGGATTTGAAATTCGCGTTGTGTGTGTGTGTGTGTGTGTGTGTGTGTGTGTGTGTGTGTGTGTGTGTGTGTGTGTGTGTGTGTGTGTGTGTGTGTGTGTGTGTGTGTGTGTGTGTGTGTGTGTGTGTGTGCGTGCGTGCGTGCGTGCGTGCGTGTGTGTGTGTGTGTGTGTGTGTGCGTGCGTGCGTGCGTGCGTGCGTGCGTGCGTGCGTGCGTGCGTGCGTGCACGCACACACACACACGCTCGCACGCACACTCTGACTTGGGGTGCTATGCAGGATGCGTTTCTTGTTCGCATGAGTTTTACCCGAGTTTGCTCGATGGCAGTCAATAAACGGAGATAGCAGGGAACGCGCAAAAACAGCAGGCAGAAAGAAACGTCGAGATAAAGACGCGTATGACAACATGAGCGCACCCTGCGCGGCACAGTGCTTCCGCGTTTCAAGCACAGAAGACTGCGCAACGAAACGTGCCAGCGCCGCGTATTGTTACCAACGTATTGGAGTGTTTTAGCTGAGTGTTTGCTGTTCGCTCCGCTCAGACCGGCATATGCTAGCCACACAATCGCTTAGCGAGAACGCTATTGCGCTTGCGCACAACGCTCATACCGTCAGCGGAACAAAGACCGCATCCCTCGCTCCGCTACAAAGCCGATTGAGCGGAGCGTGACAGCGTGTCTACTTGGCCTCTCCGTCGTTTTGCAGTCGAGTTGATAGCGCGTCGCTCGCGTCTCGGCAAGACGCGCTTATCAAATGCGAGATCTACGCAGTTCCCTGGAGTATCTAAAAACGTGAAATCTGAGCGGAGCGGAGCGTAAGCGGCGCTTTGCTAAAACTGTCTATTATCGCAATTTAGCAATACCGTGACTGTCCCGCTATCTATCTGCACACTTGCCGTGAGTAACCGTGAACCGCTTGTCACGCTTTTCTCGGGCGCGTCAAGGCACTACCTGGCCCGACAGCCATATAATCTAATGGGGATGCTCCCGCGTAAGCAACAATGATTTTGACGTCATCGCTTTCGTCACGCCAGCCTTGACAATGAAAATTTCGGGCCAGATAGCATGACGTAATAGATCGGAGTGAGACCACCTGTACTATCTAGGTGGTGTTGGTCAAGGGCGTGCCTCCTCTTTCGGGCATTATCTTTCTATCTTCCGTAGAATGCGAACAGGGCACATGCGGCGCATTATTGCACCTAAGCTTTCCTTCGATCGAATACGTTAAAATACGACAAATAAATTAACAAACATTTTATTTCTTAAAGTATGTTTTTCGTTTTCAATGGTATAAATTTCTGATGACTAACGGAATTCGGGCGAATTAACAAATTTTGCACTTTTTTTCCACGAGTGGCGACAGTGAGGCTAAAGCTTACAAACGGATACATTTTAGAGGGTTGCACGCACGAGGGAGTTCGTACGGTGAGCAGTCGCTGGTGGCGCTCCAGGGCTATTCTCGATAAAGTCAGTCATGACAATGATCGGTCCATTTCCTGTCGATTAGAGGAATGGCAACGCAGCGCCGCGGCATGGCTGTGTACCGCAGGTGCTTCACTGAGGCTATGGAGGCCGCCGCTTTACCAACTATAAACGACAATCTAGACATAGAGACGGGAGCAGCGACTGTCGCTGCAAAATGGCTGTATAGTATTCTAGGGTCCCTAGCATGGAGGAAGGAATAAAACTGAGGAGGGGCCCTGACGTCACTCTTTGTGAAGCCAAGTGACGCCGGAAGTTGTCCTTACTCCGCCATCTTGCCGTGACAGATTCTCATCTCTTGTTTACATTTCTCACGAAACCACGCCGCGCTGCGCGCAACCGGGCTGCTCGGGCGCACGTGCTCCGCAGCGATCCTAAACCGAAAGATGTAATCGCGATACGTTAGTATGATTTGTTAGTCGTACGTTAGTATGATTCCGCTGAAGAGGGCAAAATTTCCCGCAGATATTCCTTAGTCCGTGGCCATTGCCGTGGCGTGGTACATTGCGTACAGCGTTGCATGCGCATTCATCTCATGCGTTTGAGTTCCTTCAGTCCCATCTGGCCACAGCAACATCCGGGAGAGCACGGTCCAGATAAAACAGTGGAACAAAACACAGAGACTAACGCCAACCTGAACACATGACGCCTTTGCCACTTTACGAAACCTACGGCGCAACACGTGTGAGTGCACACACCATAACAAAGCCGCCATTGTGCCACGACAACATGGCCGCTACAGCGCAAAAATCGTGAAAAATAAAGAAAAATACCATGACTACGTCCCTTCCTCCCCACTTTTCTCCTAGCGCGCGGAGGGTGTAGGGCCTCTCCTCAGTTTTTTCCTTCCTCCATGGTCCCTAGTGACGCAGCACTGTGTGAGCGAAGCCTCCGCGATGCATTGCGAAGAAGAGCGTGCTGCCTAAAGCCCCTCCATCCAAGCGCCACCGCCGCTGAAAACGTGTATGGAGGTGCTTTAGTGCTGCCCAGCGACACAATTCACCGCTTCTCATGGCTTGCCGAGTGAAGGTGCCTCTGTGCGCATGTACGCAGTATTTGAGTGTGTTGTGCACTCCAAGATGCTTGTCGATTGCCTCGGCTGCCGAGCTAACCGCGATCGCAGATGGATATCGTAACGACACCGCAGCAATCGCACTTTGGCAGGTGAGGGCTCTTGTGGGCAATTGCGAAATAGACTTCGAACGAAGGAAGGTGTTGCAACTGTTTAGTGTGCAGTGCTTGTGATAAATAAATTCCGTCGCATGCACTGGGTCTAGAAAAGCGAGCGATTCTCGACGCTGACCGTGTTCTCGGCACTGCGGCTCCGATACATCACCGATAACAGAACAGCCATCTCAAACGACAGCTGCGATACGTTGTCCTTGGAAAACACTACGCACTCCTTAGCATCATCGTCCATCACGGCGTATCTACGCCTTGCAAGCAGCTACAGGGACGTGCCGATAATTATTTCATGTGTGCTACGTCACCACAATACAGGCAATGGACCGCGTTGTGGGGCCATCACAACCCAAGAAGATATATGCATAAGCCAGCGAAAGTCTACGCTTTGTTTTTGATAGTGGTGCTCAGTACATCACCGATGACAGTGCGTTGTGCGTGTTTTATTTCGGCGGTCAAGATTGTTGATGGCCTCTCAGCTCAGCACCGCGTCGCTGTTGGCGAAGAATAAGTTGGGCGTGGTCCAACCGTGGTGGGTGCACGCACAAGAGTTACATGCCTCGCGTGGGGCGTGACCTATGGTTTTGATTGACAGGCGAACTCGCGCCAAACTCGTACATCGCGAAACCCCCTCGAGTTGAACTCGGGAACATGGCAGTGGCGGCAGCCTGTGTCATCGCATCCAGCGGCAGCAAGCATCGATATGACCGTCTGGACCCGTCCACGTGCATGACCGACGTAGTTTCAGCGTCATCTTCACCTTTCCAAAACGTCAGTGCGCTGGCTGTGTAAGGAGTTAGGCGAAGGCCCTCGTATGCGGAAACAGCGTGGCGATCAAATTACGCTTTCCGAGCAGATTGGTGTGACTAGGCTGCGGAGGCAGAGTTCGTGCGATCGCTTCGGCTCTCTCCGGCTTCAACCGCTGTGCGTTCACCACGCCCCAGCTCCAGGCCAGGTCTGGCGGCGTCATCGGAGTACTGGGGCACCTGCAAAGACCTGGCGTTCAAACCGGACCAATATACCTGCGCAGGCGAAGTGGTAACATTATACAGGAAGACTCAGAACTGATGTAAGGCTGCCTTCCAGTGCAACAGGTGCTGTAAGCAGTTTTCGCAGTTACATGGTACCGCTCCACAGCACGGGTAGAAAGGCGAAGGAAGTTACTTCGCGAACACGGACCGCCTCGGCCGTCCGAACGTCCATCTCTCCACGCGGCAAATGGTTTGGCTCAGGTACTGCGTCAGCAAAAGCGTAGACCCGTTTCACTCAGATAGAGAACAGCATCTCACAACTGTTGAAGGAGATGACCGGCGACTTGTTTCCTTTATCGGAGCACCATATCGCCGATTGGAAGAACTACGCCAGTGAGGTCGTGAGGGACGAGCTGCTGGCGCGACCTCCACTCGGTGGCTGCGGTAAGATAGTGCAAATTGATGAGTGCCTTCTGCGCGGCAAGCGAAATTACAATCGAGGCCGCCTGATAACGGGCGACAACGTTCCACCAAGCCGCAAAAATTACGGCGATGTTTACGGCGGACCATGGGTCTTCGGCATGGTCTGCGCGACCACAGGGGTAATGCGACTTTTCAAGGGCGACCGATGATACGCGGCGTCGCTAAGCCCTATTTGTGGAGCCAATGTTCAACCAGAGAACATTATTCACAGTGACGAATGGGCCGCATACAACTGTATCCCAAATTTAGTGGATGCTAACGGGGCGAGCCTATATCTGCATTGGCAGACGGTAAACCACAGCGTAAACTTTGCCGACCCCCTCACGGGCATTCACATGCAAAAAATAGAAAGTTATTGTTAAAAAGTGAAGCGCCACCTCGTCAGCGGTGGGTACAGGGTAAATGCAGCGCTACTGGAGTGAAATTACGTACTTGACGTAATAATAATAGGTAATACGTACATATTACCTACTGGAGTCCTACCTGAGAAGGATGTGATGGCAGTGAATTAACGGCCACGTGCACTGCAAAGATCATTTCTTGCGTTTGTTAGAAGCCATGGATCGCTCGGGGCTACCCAGTATGAAGACTCTTTCCTGATGTTGTTAAAAGCCATCACTCGGCGATAGCCAGTATGAGGGTGCATCACAAAGTAAAAGAAAATAAAGCGTAGTTTTCTGACACTTTGCTTTCCGCCATTCCTGCGTGCTTACGCGGTAAGCGAGCGACAAACCACTTCTGCGCTAGCCGACGCCCGCTTCGTCTCGCAGCCTTACTTTAGCGCGCAACGAGCAGTCTGTTGAAAGCCCAGTGTGAAAACCAGGCACACACCAGTCTGTGCTCGGAAATGGGAGCGCAAGCCCATTGTGAGCCGCACCAATTCAATCCAGAGGAAAGAGAAGGAGCAACGAGCGATCTGTTGAAAGCCCAGTGCGAAAACCAAGCGCACACCAATCTGAGCTCGGAAATCCGAGCGCAAGCACGTAGCGAGCCGCGCCAATCCAATCCAGAGGAAAGAAGAGGAGGGGGAGGGCTCCCTTGTGGTATAACGCGAAACGTATTAAATTACAAATCAGTCGAATAAACATTCAGTGTACAGTCTGTTTCACACTTAGGGGAAATCTCGGAGCGCATTGCATCGCGATGCGGCGGGCGCTGGAGTCGAGTGCCGGAAGCAGCTCGCGCAGGCGCAGACGGTCGAGGCGCGTTATCTTGAACCGCGCCGAGTGCTTGAACCGCGTCGAGGCCGCATCGTCGGGAAGCGTGCTACTGTCAAGGGCAGTTCATCGTTACTGCGGGCACTGAGCCGATAATGTTAACTAAATGTTGAGCGGCGCCAACCCCTGAGCCTTCATTGGCGATAATGGGGTTCTACAAACTTCTTTTGACAACATCCTTCGTTTGTTCTTTCCAAAGACCGGGGGTACTGCGTGCGTGCACGTATATTTATTATTGCGATAGCAATTATATGGACACTTCAACCGGATTTCTGCCGTCGGCGTCGCCGTCGCCGTCGGCGTGATGTTCCCTATAGATAAAATCTTCGCTGCGTGCCGTATGCCCGAGCGGAAGCGTGCGGGGACGCGCGCTATCACGGGGAGCGAACGCACTCAATCTCCCACGCGCAAGCAAGGAAGCGGGAAGCCAGCGCCGGAGGGAGCGGGGGGCACTTTCACTCTGCCAACAACCGCGCTCGTCGCTCGCTCGCACCGTCTCTTATCTCCACACGGCTCTGACCTTTATGCGCCGTGCATTCGCCGCTCAGTTTCCGTTGAAGCGATAGACCGCACGTACCTTCGCCCGCTGCAGCGTATGGGCTTGCTGCCAGAGTTTTGACGGTCGTTGTCTGCAGTCATTCAGTGTGATCTATTCATGTTTGTTTGTGCGCGCTCACACCACGCTTGTTCATTCAGTTAGTAATAGTTGGTCCACATTTTCCAACGCACGCTACACATGCAATGCTGCCCGGATCGGCAGTGCAGCGCTACAGGTGTGTCCCTTCGCACGCGCTGCCCACGGGAAGCGCTTCTCATCAACACCACCGTTTCACACACGCCTTCTCGTGGTCATCGAGTCTCCCTTCAGGTCGGTCTACTTACGCCGCAGCACACCTGCTTACTTAATCAGCTCATGTTTACTACAATTCATATTGCTACCAAAGCCGCTCACCTTACTTCATATGACATTGCTGTGCTGCTATCGCATTCATTGCTTCGCCCTTAGGGCGAAACTGTGACATTTTTCACTGTGTGTGCTACCGTAATACGCAGCGACAAGAAAGACACCAAAATGTATGCGCAACGTTCTCGGTCTTTATTTGACTTGAAAGGAAAACAAAACACTCAACAATAATAACACGATGAACACCTGTCTGGTTTAATGAACTATTGTCGAGAAGAATCACTTCCAGCTCATTGTCTTAACCTAAGCATTCCTTTATTTGTATCCGTTTTTTTCATCGTGTTTGACCCGCATAGTTATTATTATTGAGTGCTGTGTTTCCCTTTCGCGTCAAATAAAGACCGAACACGTTGTGCGCACATTTTTGTGTCTACTTCTTGTCGCTGCGTATTACGGTAGCACACGCAGTGGAGAAATATGCGTGCACGCACTCAGTACCTCGGCCTTTCGAAAGAACAAACGAAGCGTGCTGTCTAAAGAAGTGTGTAGAACCCCATTTTTGCCAATGAAGGCTCAGAGGTTGGCGTCGTATAACGTTCGGTTAACATTATCGGCTCAGTGCCCGCAGTAACGATGAGCTGCCCTTGACAGTAGCACGCTACCCGACATAGGCGTATCTACCGGGGGGGGGGGGGGGGGGGGGGGACGTGCCCCCTACTGTAAAAAGTGTGTGGGGGGGGAGGCAAGGTATGCCATTTGCCCCCCCCCCCTCCACTTTCGAAAGCGGGCACTTTCAGCTACGCACTGGAAAGTCCAACAAAACTGCAGCTGAAGCTAAATTTCCTCATTTAATAGAGTCACCACCTTAGTAATGCTTTCCTTTACTATGTATCCCCAGTTTGGGCAGCGAGTATTGTGGCTCCTCGTGACGCGCTGTAGCAGGCGACGCGCGGGATTCGCCATACACGCTTGCATTGCGCAGAAGTCCTGGCGCTGTACAGTTCCCGCCGTAACAAATTACCGCCTAACCATACCTGAAAAAAAAAACAATCGGCTTGATATATTTAACCTTCCGGCGAAGGAAGAGGTCAGGATAAAGTATTATAATCAGCCGCATGAAATCATTGGATTATCAAATGCTGGAATTATTGAATCTCCGTCTAGAGATAGTCTACGTATAGCGTTTCTAGGGTTGCAGTATAAATATCTTATCACCGTCAAAAATCTAATCAAGCCACTTACAGGTCTAACTGCCGACTTTCTTTGTGTAATCACGACTTCTCGTATACATGTTCGTGAAAGTGACCCAATGGAACGTGCAGAGCCATTTCAGTGCCAATTGAACACTTACCTGAATTTTTTCTGAAGGCCTGTGTCATTTATGATTTTATCAATTTCATTTTTAGGCCGTTTCTGAATAAGAGCTACCCTACTACTTCTTTCCCGACAGGAACAAGTGCAGCAGATATTTTATATTTTGAAGAAATGAAGCCCACTTTTTGGTGACGTGTTCCGAAACTTGAACTGTGTAGGTTGCTTGTGAGCTCGAAAAACCGCTACTGAATACTCGCTTTCTCCCAGTTCTTACGCTTTATTTTCGGCATTTAGTTGTTAATCCCGGTATCCTCAGTCAACTATGCGGGGCACGGCATTCATATTTATTCGAAGTGCGAAGCAATGTCCTGAGTGACGAGCGATAAATGTACGTTTTCTGTGTAGGTTCATTACAGTCTTTGTAGAAAGTTACATATTGAAGTGTTCCCGGGTACCATACCGCCACTTTCCAAGACTCCTAAAACAATTGCACGAGATACGGACTTGACATTCCATGAAAATAGGGAGAATTTTAATACAATGCGTTGCGAAAATTTCACTTTCCTGCTTTATATGAAAGTGTTGCAGATAATTACTAAACCCTTGTTCTCCCGTTTGTTCCCGTGCACCATATATATACGGGATGCGTAAGACCGTTTCACTGATTACAAACATAGGCCCTGCACGGCTTCCGGTTTTGCCCACTTACGTAGCTTCTGAATGTAACTGGCAAAGAAGCAACCATGCGTTAAAGCATAAACCTGATAAGGCACGTGACCGGAAGTTTCTTGGGGGCGACAAGCTCGCTGCTGTTATCGCGAGCATGAAACCGTCTATAGGTTGTTTCTCCGGTATCCTCGGTGAGCTAAACAAGGCATCTTGTTTATATCTGGGGAAAGTTAGGGGCATGGTATGGTATATGGGCATGGTATGGTATGGGCATGGTAGGCAATGTTCCAAGTAAGTGAGTTAAGTTCGCCTTTGCCAATAGAATAGACGGCTGCGCTGTTATAGTTACATATACAACTGAGGTGAAATTCTGCGAACATATGGGGAACAATATGCCAAGTTTATGCGCGATGGTAAATGCGTGCTGATCAAATGCAGCTTTAAAAAACTGTAAGCAAGTATTCGATACTATCACACTGTTAGCTGGTTTCCCAATGTCTCAAAATAACTCTGTGCTTCAGATATTTTATAATTTGACAGAATAGACCGCATTTTAAGTACAATGTGTAGCGAGGTTTTAAGGGTTTGGCTTATTTAGAAGCGTTACAAATAATTATTGAACCGTCATTTTTTTTTCTTTTTACTTTTTCATGTCTGATATATTGGGTTCGCCTGGTGTTCCCAACTGAACTAAAGGAATTAGCTTCAGGTTTTCTGGCCCTGAGGATGTGTATACGTAAAGTTCAAAATAGATGGTAATTGGGGCTTTCGCAATGAATTACGTATGCAAGCACTCTAGAGTGTTATGAGCCTGTCTATAAAGAGCGGGGTAGAATTGAGGCCACTGCCTTGACATAACTATAGACACCTACAAGACCAGATTGAGCGAAAATTGGTGATACGCTATGAAAACTCTCTGTGTGAAGTTCAAGCGGTTGGATCGAACACGGTCCTTGTAAAAAAAAAATCTCATTGAAGTGTTCGAGCATGTGATATGGCGGTTTTCAGCTATGCTTCCCATTGTTCCGAGATAGCTGTTAGTTACTAGTTGGTTTCAGCGATGTCCTCGGTGAAATAAAGAAAACACTGTTTATATTTGGCGAAAACAAAGGGTGCGGTGTGGGTACAATGTAAGTAAACTTCAATGACAAAAGACTAATTATCACATTGCAGTAAATTACGCAAGCAAGCGGTCCGGAGCTTTATGAATGTGTTTTATGAACAAAGCATAATTTATCCGGCTGGCCTGGTAGAACTGTGAACTCAACCGATATCAAATCTAGCGATAATTGGGTGGGGAGAGGGGGGAGAGGGAGCGATGATATCATGAAGTTTTCTGGCGAAGTAAGATGTTTATTGATGAATTACTGCTTTCTTTTTTAATTTCCAGCAAGAAGTGCTTCAAACCATTACACGGGGACAAGGTTTCAAACGGAACACTAATATACGGGTTACATTTTAAAGTATGCCATGTAATTACAGGAAACTGAAGCATTTGGTGCAACTGTTCAAAAAAAAAAAAACTTCTCCGGAAATCAGATTGTACATCACCAAGTTCGCACACCTCAGCCGTCTTTCTTTCTTGTGAGTATTGAGAGTAATTTATATTGATTGTACTTCGTTCTATATAACCTCGATAGTACTATTACCTTAGCTAGCGATACATTTATGCTGTAGACTTAAACACCACATACAATTCTTTGTTTAATTAATAAAATTGTCTGCAACAAATGTGCATTTTTTGCGTGCTGCACTGCTGCTACTTGGTTGGATCAGGAACCTCTGGGCACTCAATGCCATTTGTCCCTACATCACATTCACATTTTATAGCGTCAAGAAATAAATGCAAATTCAAATAATTTTTCGGGCCTCGATGGTTCACCATGTGTGATTGAGAAAAAATTTTATATGCCTGTTATAAAGAAAAATACCTGACAGATGCCTTTCCGGGCATTTTCACTTGTTGTAATAGTAATTCTAAATATATACAGGGTGTTGCAGCGAACACTTTCAAAATTTTTTAGAGGTTCCCTGTGGCAGATAGCACAATTCTGGTAAATGAGCTGGTCTACTCGAAGAGGCGGACATTACTTGCACAAGAAATGGAAATACATAATTGGCCAATTAACAAAAATGCGCTAATTTAGTTTTAACTAATTACCTGATGTCCAATATTGCAATTTACAAATTGTAGCCGTGGAGTTCGCAAGGCGGATCCACTTGGAATGAATTCTCAGAATGACACCAGTTTCGAGATTTCAATTCCCGAACTTAGCGGGGAAATGCATTGGCGTTCCAGTTGCTTATGTGACTGAATGCATAAAGCGACGTTTTGTAAAGCAAGTAACTGGAACGCCAATGCATTTCTCCGCTAAGGGAACTGTCACCAACGCCGCACGCATTTTGAGCGAACGCGGGCAAAACGCCGACGGCGTCGACAACAGTTCTGCGTGTTGCCGGTGCTGCTGCATGTGCAAGTTTATACAGCTGATAAAGCTAATATCATTACTCCGTATAGCTCTCTACAAATTTGCTATCGCAATTGATGCTTCGCCTTTCAGGTGAAACTGCGACAACTTTTTTATTAATTAGTCAATTATGCATTTAAATTTTTTGCGCAAATAATGTCCACCGCTTCGAGTAGACCGGCTCATTAACTAGAATTGTGCTATCTGCCACAGGTAAACTTTAAGAATTTTTGAAAGTGTTCGCTGAAACACCCTGTATATAGGGCACACAAACAGTGCAAAATCTCGCGGCGTAGTGGTTGGTAGTTCTGCATTTCATTAGAGCTGCTTGTTCCCTCCACTGCTGTATTAACCAATCTTCCTCCACGCGCAAGTTGAAGAGGACATATATATCGTGCCAAACACAAGTACCAGTACTTCTCGTATGTGTCTAGAAAAACGTCTCATTAGTCTATAAATCTATTGTATTTTTACTCAGGAGTAATGCCCCAGTGAATGTTAATGTTCCTGTGGAAGAATCTCCTGGGCAAGAGTTGTCATCATTCTTACCGCTTTATTTTTACCTTAGACGGAACCTGATGAGCTTTCATGTTGAGCGCATGTGGAGAGCGCATGTCTTACTTTGCCTATGACGCCAGTGTCGCTAAACAATGTTCAATTAATTCCATTGCCACTGTTCCCTCTTGTATCGCCGTAGTAAAAATGACGTACCTCCTGCGGATGCGCCAGTCCATGGTTCAGCAAACCTTTCGCTGTGTTATCGTACACGAAAGATAACTTTCTTAACAGTATGCGCGCTAGAGGAGAGGACGTTCTTTACACTGGCTCAGACATCAAGGCGACAATCGAATCCAGTCCTCCTTTGGCTCAGCGGCTGGGCCAGTATCCGTTGTTAGCCCAGCCGCTGCTTCCGCTGCCGAAGAGCGCTTCCGGAAGCGGTATCTCAAAAGGGTTCCCGTCCGGTACAAGGCACCGTGCCCTTTTAGCCAGGGATCGTGGCACAGTGCTATAAGCTGAAACAAAGGAGTTACGCAATGGGCCCCTTTTTTGTTGTCACAGTGCTTATTTCCTCCGAGAAGCTTCTTTTCCGTGCCTGGTCGGTCGAGATCTTCCCTTATATCCTGCCGCAGCTTGGTGGTAAAGGGGCCGAGAGAGGCGGGGGAGGGGGGGGGGGGGTGAGAACATTACAGAAAAAAAAAATTAAAATATAGCTCAAGTCAGGGAAGTTCTCAGTGCGCTCTCGACTCCCTCGCTATCAGTCGTGGCCGCCAGATTCTCTCTCTCTCTTTCTCTCTCTATATATCTCCTTTCCATCAATTCTTCCTTCCCATTTTTCCAGTGTAGGGTAATAAACCGAATTTTTTGTTCTGATTAACCACCTTGCGTTTCTCCTTTCTTTCGTTTCACTCTCTCCACAGCCTGGTCCGTGGCTCCTCGACTATATTCTTGTGCGTGCACGTGTTCACCAAGCTGTCCCTTTCTCTCACCCGTGTGTTCCCCGTGTTCGCCACCTATAGCGCATGGTAAGTACACTGTAGGTGGCGAAACCGGAAATTTGTCCAGGTAATACTTCTTCCATCGCTCTCTTATTCTCTCTCGTGGCCTACTTGAACTAGCCGGCCACCTCGCTGCCATCTCTTCCTCCACATAAGCGCGCCTCCCAGCTACTCCGTCTTTTTAATTCACACCGCATGACAAGTGATCAATTCGGAAGAAAGTAATGGCATCTGTTTCATTCAGTACCGTTTTTTATTATAAATCGTTCTTTACTACAGTTGCTGTTTCTCACTGTCAACTTCGCTTCGAATAATCTAATTAATGTTACTTCCCGTCTCTCCAACCTTAATAGCATTTTTGCTAAAGCCTCTCAGAAGCGTGTCTCGAGCAGTCAGAGGGGGAACTTGCGACTATATATATATATATATATATATATATAATGGAGTGTTTCCTTGGTCTCATTGTTGGTTTATAATTATATACTATATATATATATATATATATATATATATATATTATTGTATGCAATCTAATAAACTAGTACGTGTTGCAATCTTTACCTGACTGCAGCACCCAGCGTGAAGTGCCTCATAATAGTATATTAGAAGGGCATGAATGGCAAGTCATCACCACACCAGCGGAAACAAAAATCAGGCAACTGAAGTATTAAAGCAATTCGCATTTGATGTCACCGGGAATATTTCCTTCAGCAAAAAAATAAAGAAAGGAAAAATAATCAAACGGGAATGGGTGCTCGTGTTTCGCAATTGTGTGAGCGATGAACATACAATTCAAGGGAACAAGTAATTAAGCGCACGCAATTCCTTAAGTCTCTCGGCGCGAAGGTGGCAAAGTCATGTGATATGTAGTCGCTTTACTCCAGAAACTCGTATTTTAGCCCCTGTGTTGAAGAGCAAAACTAGGTCAAAATTAATCCCGAGCCCTCCGCTATGACTCTTCCGCGCCGAAGTATACGTACACAAACTAACTCTTTATTTGCTATTCCTCATGTGAGCGGATAGCTGCAACCTACCAAACTTGTTGGAAAATAAATTAAAAAGCTTGAACACATATTTATCCCACTCCCTTTTATATATAGGCCATTTCGTTCCAAAAAGACTGTTAAGGCTATCGCGCCTACTCAGTTGCACACCGTCACACATCAGCGTACTATTACGCAGTCTTGTGGTTGTAGGGAAACAAAAACAGATTTTTATCACCGAATCTTACAAGATGCAGCCAGAAAGAGTCCCTACAGTTACCGAGGACACGACTGTCTGACTGTCGGCGTCAAGATTTTGCTTTCTACCCATGTAGTTTACGTAAGTGAAAAGCAGAACGCCGAATATTCCACTCGGCTCACTTCCTTTACGCAATCTCAATAAAAGAAGTCATGTGGATGAGCGCGTACGGCTCTTTTCCTCTATCGACACCACAACAACGCTTTTATATTCAGAAGCGGTACTTCAGGGTAAATATTTTCTATGCTCTGAATTGTTTCTCTTTATGGCCCGACTGCTGTGTGCCTGTTTCTGTTTTGTTTGCGTTAAACAAGAGAGTTATGTCGCAATGAACGCATTTGCTTATTTTAACAATATTTGAGAAACATCTTTGATCAAACAGACGAAAAGTCATCCTTTGATCTTTTTTTCTGGCGTACTTGCGGAATTGCACCGTGTTTAAGCTCCGCATTTTTTTTTCAGTATCCACAAACAGTTTGTTTACAGCTTATCCTTAGAAGGTGGCCAGTTTATATACTCCGTCTGATTTAGGCACTTTTGTGTATCTTTTCGTCCCCCTCTCTCTATATGTGATTTAGCTGCGTGTATGCACATGTGAGCGCGTGAGCGCGTGTGTGTGCGTGGGATTTACAGGATGTTTATCCTGCATTGTTTCATCTGTGTTGCCAAGTCTGCCCCAATAGTTCATACGCTCAGTGACTGCTCCTTTATATTGTCACGAGCTCTCAGAACAGAGGGCAGAAACAGCGCGAATGACCACGGGGACTGTCGGTAGAAAAAGAGGACGACGTTCGGCTGGTTGCTTTTGGTACCGGCTTGCAACACGCCAACTGTTCCGATTTATCTGCCCTGCAGATTTAAATAAACGCTTCACGGCGTAACATTTGGTGGAGGTGCTGGGTACCTCCCACGGCCGACAACGGAATCGTCCGTACAAGACCTTCGGAGAAGCCGCCACCTTGCCGGACTTTTGCCATCGGCCACCATCATGCCTAGAGAGGAAGATGCTCCCAGTACTGCATCGGCAGGACCAGCTCCGATTCAACACTACCGAGAGCCACGCACGTTCTCCGCAAAGGCAGGAGAGGATGTCGATGAGTGGCTCACCCATTATGAAAGGGTAAGCCAGTACAATCATTCGAACGCCGCCTCCAAACTGAGGAACGTTGTTTTCGTTTTGAGTGGCACAGCGATGGTGTGGTATGACAACCATGCGGTCGCGCTAACTACCTGGGCCTGTTTCGTTGACGAGATGAAGAAGTGTTTTGGCGATTCGGATGCCAAGAAGAAACGAGCGGAATTAACGTTTGCTCAGAGGGCTCAGGTCCCCGGAGAGACTTGCACCACATTCATCGAGGAAATTCTAAAGCTGTGTAAGACCGTAAACCCCCGAATGTCAGAAGAGGATAAGGTGGGACACCTTTTGAAGGGAATCGCGGAAGATGTGTACAACTTCCTCATTGGGAAAGATAACTTGAAAACCGTATCAGATGTGATACGGCACTGCCGTACCTTCGAAACACTGAAGACTCGTCGAATTGCCCTGAAATTTGGACGGCTAGCTAATGCGACGACTGTAGCCAGTGTGGACATGAATCTTCCAACAGACTTATCGTCCACCATTCGGCATATTGTACCTGAGGAACTCCTTCGACACGAAGAACAAGCACGGTATGTGGCCCCACGTTACAGCTCCTGCGCTTTCCGAGATGCCATTTGTGCAACCCCCTCGACTCATTGGCAGCACTCAGTAAACGCAGCGGACTTTGACAGCTATAGAGATGGTCCACCTTATGACCTGAACCAGCCGTCCTATACCGATTCTTTTGACCAAAGCCTTGATCAGCGCCCACGCAACGGTCGCTCACGACGACCAGCCCCTGCCTATGACTCGCAAGGAGAGAATATTCGATACTCTCAACGCACGGCCACGGCTGAACAGTGTCAGCAGCATCCCGATGTTCGCCCTATGCCTGTGTGCTACAGCTGTGGCACACCAGGTCACATAGCTAGATATTGCACCCAACGTCGACCATCGAGTTATCGGCAATCGTTGCCGTCTGCGTGGCACAGTGGTCGTATCATGGACATTCAGCGGCCAGGGAACTCCGCTCTAGGAAGCCACTCCCGAGAAGAAAGGCCACGGAACTACACCTTAGGAAGCTACATTGGAGAGGGAAGACCTCGTAACCGTTTGCCTGCTAATTCCGACCGCACCCTGACACCCCCACCAGCTCTCCGAGCGTATCGATCACCATCTCCCCGGCGGCGCACATTGAGGATAAGGAAAAAAGTGCGTTTGTAACGCCCGACGGATTGTTTGAATTTAACGTAATGCCTTTCGAGCTGTGGAACGCGCCCGCAACGTTCGAACGGTTCATGGAAACTATTGACCCTTTTCGCGGAGCAGTTTGTTTTAGAGAAACGAGATGGCGCTCTCGGCGGCGCGCCATGCCTCTCCTCAGCGACGGCGCACGAATACGAAACCATTACCGCTCCTACCTTGCTTCTGCGCGATCAGCTGTCGGAAATGCAACTGAGTTTTTGCTAACACATTGTGCTCCAATCATGCTAGATTGTATCATGTGGTTTGAAGACGTGTGCAATAGTTGGCTGCAAAAATAGTGACTGGCATGTTAAGGAATAGAATGAATCTGTGTGACCAAGTTCGCGGACCGCTGCTGCAACTGTCCGAACGTGTTACCGGCACTTCGTAATGTATGTATTTCCTCGAGAATACAGAAATTTGCTCATCCACCAGCCTTGTATCGCTAACCTTCAAAGAAAGGGATTCATCCCCAGAACGTCGGCAAGAGTGACTACCGCTCGTTAAACAATGACAAAGGGAGTAGCGCCGCTTCCTGTCATAGTTTCGCGCACGTTATCTATACATATCTGTCCCAAGTGGCAGGAAAACTTACGCCCACTCTATCGCCGACGTATCAAGAATAAGTAAACGGGCGCACACTTGAATATATGCGCACTGTATACGCACAATAAATGACGGGCTACACCTATGGCGCACGAATGGTCGAAGCTGAAAGTTTCGTGACGGTCCACAAGAGTAAGCGGGTTACTACCTATAATATATATTTGCTACAAGGTATTACAATGTACAAAACAGCTACGTTTCAAGCCTTGTGCGCAGCAAGAACAAATCTATCAGAACTGAGCACACCCACGAGCGATTAGGCAGAAAATAATCAGATAGTGGCCGCGTCGAGGAATTTCACTGAGTCAGAAACTGACAAGCCACTGCTTCAAAATATTTGCCGAATAAAGAACAAAGAGCAAAACACACTAATCCTCACTGAATTCATAATCGGAAAGCTTGGATAGCTTGGAATACATATTCAGCCCAGCTTTTAGAACAAGCACCATATACGCTGCTCGCGCCGTTTGGACATAGCTTAATCAGTTCTTGAAGCGCTTTTGCGTGTTCTCTGAAGCTGTGATCAAAGCTCCGTGTCGTCCACCTAGCCACCGTCTACGATATCTCCGAAAACTGGTTTTCTAAGCCGCGCCGGCGTCATACACTTCCATTGTAAACAAGGAGGCAACGGAGGCAGTTGAGGCAAGCAATAGACGCGTCACCACGTGATCAAACATGGCAGCGCCCACGGGATCGCCGCGAAAAGGGTCAATACTGCGTGGCTTGAAATGGGAAGTTTGCATGTGCTACCTGGACGACGTTGTGATCTTCGGCCGAACATTTAGTGAGCATAACAAGCGTCTGGAGTTGGTGCTCAACTGTTTGGGAGAAGGCTGGCCTGGTCCTCAATTCTAAGAAGTGTCATTTTGGGGAGCGACAAGCTATTGTGCTGGGACATCAGGTCGATAAAGAAGGCATCCGACCAGATCCACAAAAGACTGTGGCTGTAGAAGCATTTAGGGAACCTCACAGTGTCAAGCAATTGCGAAGTTTTTTAGGCCTATGTTCCTACTTTCACCGATTTATTCCCATATTTCCTGACGTGGCTCATCCTCTCACGCGCCTTCTCCAGAAAGGCGTTCCTTTTGAGTGGACCACAGAGTGCGACTCATCGTTTCGTCAAATAAAGTTCCTCCTGACGTCACAGCCTATTCTTCGCCACTTCGATCCCTCAGCACCAACAGAGGTTCAAACCGATGCGAGTGGTGTTGGCATCGGCGCTGTGCTTGTTCAGAGCATCGGTGAAAGCGAGCACGTGATCTCGTACGCTAGCCGCTCCTTGAGTCGCTCCGAGCGCAATTATACAGTTACCGAGCAAGAGTGTTTGGCGGTCATCTTCGCGGTGCAACGGCTTCGTTCATACCTCTACGGGCGCCCCTTCACAGTGGTCACGGATCATCATTCACTGTGCTGGCTTGTGAATCTGCGGGACCCTTCTGGTCGTCCTGCGCGTTGGGCTCTCCGCCTACAGGAGTACGATTTTGTTGTTTCCTACAAGAGCGGTCGACGACACGCTGAGGCTGACTGTCTGTCTCGGATGCCACTGCCAACGACTGAATGCGACGCCGACAACTTCGACCAATACATCGCTTTTGTATCACCGGAATTTCCTGATATGGGTAGCTTCATATCCGAACAGCAGAAGGACAAGAGCTTGCAGCCACTCTTCGCGGCCGCACACGAGCCTTTAGAAGATAGCCGTTTTCGCCTACGTGACGGCGTCCTGTACAAGAAGAGCTACTCGACCACTGGCGCGCGCTACCTTTTAGTTGTGCCCAAGAGTCTCCGCGTTCAAGTGTTATGTGCCATGCACGACCATCCCACTTCAGGTCATCTGGGATCGACACGAACACTCTACCGTGCTCAAGAACGTTTTTACTGGCCTAAGATGCGTCACGATACCGAGCGGTACGTCGCCAGTTGCACCGAATGCCAGCGTTACAAACGACCCACAAACACACCGCATGCTCGACTTCAGCCAGTTCCGCCTTCCAGCGCCCCTTTTGAACAAGTCGGCATTGATCTCCTGGGCCCCTTCCCGCGATCCTCCAATGGCAATCGTTGGGTTATTGTGTCTGTAGACCACCTTACCCGTTATTGTGAGACGGCAGCGCTGACATCGGCAACAGCAACAGAAGTTTCTATTTTCTTGTTATATTCTGTTATTCTCCGACATGGGCCTCCTCGCATTATAATCAGCGATCGTGGGAGACAATTTACTGCAGACGTTGTCGAAGAGACCCTTCGTCTGTGCTCATCTAGCTTCCGCCACTCGCCGCCATACCATCCACAAACCAATGGCCTGGTCGAACGTACCAACCGAACGCTTGCCAACATGCTGTCGATGTAAGTCGATTCCACACATAAGAACTGGGACATCATCCTACCTTTTGTCACCTATGCCTTGAACACCGCGACACACGAGACCACCGGTTACTCGCCGTTCTTCCTCCTTTATGCTCGTCCACCTCGTTACACACTCGACAACATGTTTCCCTACTTTGCTCATGACAATGACTTTATTACCAAGGTCCTCTGTCGAGCAAAAGAAGCGTGACGCATTGCTCGGCTACGCACCTTGGCCTCGCAGGACCGGTCAAAGATCCGCTACGACGGTCGTCGCCTACATGTACATATATTTCGATCCTGATGACCTTTTGTGGCTCTGGACGCCTTTACGGAAGCGTGGCTTGTGCCAGAAGTTCTTGGCTCACTATGTTGGGCCATACGTTATACTTGAACGCCTCAGCGAGGTCAACTATCGTATTGCACGCCTCACGAGCACTGGACGACACTCGGCCAAAACCGAAGTCACTCACGTTGCTCGCCTGAAGCCTTGCAATTCACGAACGACTGACTGACTTGCCCGGCGGGCTTCGTCTGACAACGGGGAAATGTCACGAGCTCTCAGAACAGAGGGCAGAAACGGCGTGAATGACCACGGGGACTGTCGGTAGAAAAGGAGGACGATGTTCGGCTGGTTGCTTTTGGTACCGGCTTGCAACACGCCAACCGTTCCGATTTATCTGCCCTGCAGATTTAAATAAACGCTTCACGGCGTAACAATATTTAAGTCCATATTGCGGTCCAATTCTAGACGTAGCAAGTGGGATTAAAAAATACAGTGAGATTTCAAGCGAAGATGCATAAACAGTAAACAAACGTAAAATCCCACTATGCGCACAGAATACTTCAAAGAATACTTCAAACCAATACCTCAAGCAACACTTCCATGTGTGAATAAAAAATACGCAGTTCCGCCCGAAAGGAGAAGCATCAATTGCGATAGCAAATTAGTAGAGAGCTATACGGAGTAGTTATATATATATATATATATATATATATATATATATATATATATATATATATATATACGGAGTATAGTAGAGAGCTATACGGATAGTAGTTTTATCGGCTGTATAAACTTGGCCCCATTCGCTTACTAATTGAATTAACAAGCATGGTGTCAGCGCGCACAAGCAAGCATGAATAGATCACACTCGATGACCGCGCACAACCACTTTCTAAACGCTGGCGTGAGCAAGCGCAGTGCAGCAGCGAGCAAAGATTCGTACGGTCTATCACTTTAACGGAAATTGAGTGGCGAAAGCACAGCGCATACAAAGGCAGGAGCCGTGTGCAGATCGCTTTCAAGATACGGTGCGCGCGACCGCCCGCAGCCGCGCAAAGTACAAGTACACAGTTACTGGCAGAGTAGAAGCCGCACCACCTCCCTCCCGCGCTGCCTTCCCACTTTCCTCCTTTCGCGTGCGAGATTGAGTCGCCAGTGTACCTTGCGCCCTGTTGCAAGATAGGCAGTTGGTGCCGCAGCACAACGTCGCCCCCTCTTCCTCCCTCCCATACCCCCACGACCTTTCGCGCAATGGAAGACGTCGTGTTTGCTCTCCACCGGCGGCCCTTGGACTTTACACGGAACTTCACGGTGAAGGCGATGGCGACGCCGACGGCAGAAATCTTCTTGGAGTGTCCATATAATTGCTATCGCAATAATAAATAAAATAAAACGCAGGCACCAAGCATATAACGTAACACGGATGAAACGTAACATGTCTGCGTCCAGAGACACAGCCACAGCGTCTCAACGAAACCGTCTAAAAATGCTAACTATCACGAGAAAAGAATGCGAGAACGCTCCCTTTACCAATTCTACCACAGGCACCCCCGCCATGCGGTAGTACTGCGTGGTGGTACCACCGGTACTGATGCCACCGGGAGCACCGGTACCAGATCTGTACAAGAATGTTCAAGTATGCAATTTGTGATCACATTTACTAAACACTCGCTGTTGGAGCATCGTGCATTGCAAAATACATGTTATATTTTTCTCACTGCTAATATATTGATGATGTGTGCACATTGTTAATCAGGATAGCAATCATATTGTCGCGAAGAACGTATGCCGTGGCCGACCTTGAGGAATCCCGAAACGGGTTTGAACGAGTGTATGCACGTGTAGTGCGGTCGCTCCACGCTCGGCTGTATCGGTGGGGAAAAGGTTCATTAGGCATGACCAAATTTGTTGTTCACGGTCTATTGTCGCGACCATGTCTGCGTGGTCGCGAAAACTCTGGCCCCTATTGCAGCACGACGGCTCGCCTGATTGGCTTGAATAGGCGATTGCTGCAGAGGCTTGCGTATCCCACGGGTCCGCGGGCCCCTTGAAGGCTGTAGAAACACATTTAAGGAATGGGTTTTGAGTCATTTTGAGTGAGCAAGGACACAGCAGCCCACGGCGCCACTTCAATACGGCAGACCAGGCCGGTCAGGCAGGCCGTCGACGATCGGTATGACATCGTTTCATGTATAAGATGTTTGTGTACAGCTTTAAGGAACCAAGTTAATGCCAAGTTAAATAAATCTAGTTTCTTCAAATGTTACTTCTTGTTGTCGTCGTACCTGCCGAACTGCACCTGCCGCTGCCAGAGCTCATCCCCCTTCATCGTCGTCTCCCTGGTGAGCTGATGCGTCCGAAAACTAACTGATGCATCACTTCTCTACAATATGGACGCTCGAGAGGCGCCGTTCCCGTCGCGGTTGGCGCAGCCGTCGCGCTGTCACAATATCGACGCGCCAGCATGGCCCGCGCGTGGAGTGGTAGAAGGCCTCCAGACACGCGCAGTGTATTTGGCTGCAAAAGCGACGAAGACAAGTAGACGCAGCGTCGCGCTGTGCTCAATCGCCTATGCCGTATCCAGGGCAGCGGTCTGGCTTTCGCTCAGGGCATGGGCGTGGTGCAGTGTGCGCACGCACATTACTAGCCAGCCAGACGGTTAATATGGTTAGCATCTCTGACTTTCATCACTTATTTTCTCTCTCTCGGACATGAGCGTTCCTGCTGAACAGCTGTGTGGATGCCACACCATAGTGCATTCACTGGTCTGAGCCAGTAAACATCAGGGTAAATCTATCTAATTCTTTAGGCGCTGACGAACCCCGGCGATCCTCCTCCGGTCTCGCGCACCATCGAGGGGTGACGCCTGCAACGGCGCAAAGTGTTCTCAGACGCCTTCACTGCAATGACCTTCCCTCCGGGCGAAATTGCCCCTTTTTTTTCTTATCCACTCATTCCTGCAACGCCTGTACCGCCATGAAAGTAAATAAAATTAAATAAAACAGCCTCTGCGAATGGCGATATCATATTGATGTGTTGAGAACCTGAATTTGTGTATTCTCATGTGAGGTTTCCCCAATCGTTTCTACCTTCTTTTGAGTGTACTGGGCCGAGCGCTATACTGCCGACAGTCAAGTCATGTGCACTGTGCTTGATAGACTGGACAGTCATCCCCTATAATAACAAAAAGTTCTAGGCCAGTGCTGCCCAAAGTAACTCCGCGCAAAAGGCTAAATCTGCGTTGCTCAAGTGCCTAAGGTTTACGGGCCTAGATGACAGGCTCTGAGAACACTGCCTACTAACACTGGATTTTGTGCCTCGGGATTTACCCACGTGCAGGGCAGCCATACATGACTACTTATGGTTAACCTCCCTGCCTTTTGATACGTCCTTTCAGCAGTGTTACCTGGGTCCAAGAACAAACAAGCCTCCGCCGCCTATCAATGGCACTTTTTCTCGATATCAAAGGGGCATGCGACAACGTCGCCCATGAGGCCATACTAAACCCACTTGAGGTTGTAGGAGTTGGTGGCCAGATGTATCAATGGATTCGAGATTATTTGCCTGAGGTGCTTTTTCTTGCAGACCGAAGACGGCCGAACTTCGGAACATTGCATCTGCTGTGGTATGCCGCAAGGTGGGTTGTTGAGCCTCATATCATTCAACCTCGTCTTGGTAGAACTTGCTGAGTATTTACCGCGGGCAGTTTATGTCTCAATATACGCTGACGACATCTGCATGTAAGCCTCTGCGGTGACTCGCCCTCAGGTGCAGGCAAGGCTTGTGGGCGGCAAGCATGGCGGCGTCGTATCTCCAAGAACAAGGCCTCAGTGTGTCTACATAAAAGCGCGCATTGGTTGGCTTTACGCGCAAACAAATGTCATCGTATCCCATTTCACTTAATGGTCAACCTGTATCCTGTGTTAAGACGCATCACTTTCTAGGTGTCATCATTGACCGTAACCTCTCGTGGAGCCCCCACTGCGTCTATCTGAAGAAGTTACCTGCCATTGCTCAAGTGTTCAGATTTCTCCGCGGGAACATTTGGGGTACACTAGTACATTCTACGCTGCAGCTGTACAGGGTGCTTACTGTTACTGGGACTCCTACGTTACATTCTATATACCAGTCTTGTCAAATACATGCAACATCAACATTCGCGCTTTAGATAGTATACAATGTCAAGCCCCTACGCACGTGTTTAGGGCAGCCTTGGTGTACCTCAACACCAGCAACAATTGTCATCACGGGAGACCATGTGATCCAGATGCACGCAGCTGTCGACTCTTTTATAGCGCACATTCACCATCTGCTAAGAATTTCAGACCATCACTTAGCTTCCCTACCGGCAGAGAGACCTCAAGCGACCTTTTCACGAGTGAGTAGCGCACACCAAGAGTGATGTATACCGTCAGCATATACACCTGCTGCGAAGCCTTCATCTCCCCTGTGGTGCCTGAGACATCCTCAAGTGAATCTAGCTATTCCCGGAATTACAAAGAAGGCCAATCATCCATCCCTGGCTCTGAAGCAACTGACGCTGCTATTACTGGACCAGACATATCATGATCGCATACATATATAATGCATACATTCCATACAAATGCATACCTCGCCTACCAGCACAGCTGCCGCTTTCGTCGTTCCAGCGAAGCAGATCACAGTCAAAGTGTCACACATGACGTCATCTATATGGTGGAAGAACTTGCAGCCCTCCGTGCCTATCAACTACGTCACCGATAAATCCGAGCAGAAATGGGTCGCATTTTGTGGCTTAAAAGCAGCTCTTATTCGCCGCCTCAAGTCTGCCTTACATCACAGAACATGCGAGCAGATGACATCCGACATTTATAAATACATCATCAAGGTGTGGAAACAGGTCGTGACATAATCTTTCAGTGGATGCCGGTTCACAGTGGCAACGTCGGCAACGACTTTTCTGATATGGCTGCCCGGTCTGCCAACTAAAACACCTAGACGTGTCCAAAACATTTGGGGAGGATGGGCGCTTCCAGGGAACTTCGTCAGCTTGCACGCAAAAATACGCAAGGTTTCTGGATTTCTGCAAGTGTCTTCAATTGCCGACTACGTAAGCTGGACCCCTTACTACGGCTACAACTGCCATCTAGCCTTTTCAGCGGTGAAGCACCGTTGATGTGCCGCTTGTGGCTGGGAGTGGCGTTCAGGAACGCTTACACCTATCGTATGGGAAGGGCCGATAGTCCGACGTGTGACTCCTGTAGGTGCGAGGAAACCATCCAGCACGTATTGTGCATCTGCCCTCGCTAAACGTCCAACGCCTCTCTCCTCGGACAACTTTAAACCGACTGGACTCGAGACCGTTCTCTGGCTCAAAGATACTCGGACCGTGGACACTTCCGTTAATGGCACAAAAAGCGATTTGTGCACTAGTGCAGTATTTGAAGTGCAGCGGCCTTAGAGACCGCTTTAGTGCTATTGTGCATCCTCCCACGTGCACTCAGTACTTACTCTTTTCCTCGTTTCCTCTCTTTATTCCCTCTGTCCCGTACCCCCGATGTAGAGTAGCGAAACGGACGCTCGTCTAGTTGACCTCCCTGCCTTTCCTCTCCTTACTTTCTCTCTGTCTCTCTCTTTTCTCCAGTGTGAAGTAAAAGCCGTGAAGTAAATCTCGACAACTGTAAAAACGAGGAAGGTCAGTAAAGTCAGTGTTAAAAACTCGACCACCCAATGACACATCCACATTACAAACTCCGACCGGATATAATGAGTCACCACCCACTCCTCGAAAACTTGGGCTCTGGTCCCAACGAAACATGACCTTGCGTCCCAGAAGACTTTTAAACAGCACACTCATGACGGAAACAGTTGCGCCCGTGTCGACTAAAGGCATGGTAGAGACACCGTCAATACGCACATAAACCCTATTCTTCAGCATGAAAATAGTTGGAGGTATCTAAGTCGGCAGCAAAAATTTGCCAGCGACCTCACCCCCATCGATCGCGCTGGCTAGTTTTCCGGCGGGGGTGACGGGAAGCGGCGCCGTGGAGAAGATGACGGGATGCGTCGCCGGGGAGATGGTGATCGATACGCTCGGAAAGCTGGTGGTGGTGTCAGGGTGCGGTTGAAAGCAGGCAAACGGTTACGTGTTCTTCCCTCTCCAAAGTAGCTTCCTAAGGTGTAGTTCCGTGGCCATTCCTCTCGGAAGTGGTTTCCTAGAGCGGAGTTCCCTGGCCGCTGGGTGTCCATGATACGACCACTGTGCCACGCAGACGGCATCGGTGGCCCATAGCTCGATGGTCGACGTTGGGTGCAGTACCTAGCTATGTGACCTGGTGTGCTACAGCTGTAGCACACAGGCATAGGGCGAACATCGGGATGCTGATGACAATGTTCAGTCGTGGCCATGCGTTTAGAGTAACGAATATTCTCTCCTTGCGAGTCATAGGCAGTGGCTGGTCGTCATGAGCGACCGTTGCGTGGGCGCGGATAAAGGCTTCGGTCAAAAGAATCGTTATAGGACGGCTGGTTCGGGTCATAATGGGGACCATCTCTATAGCTGTCATAGTCCGCTGCGTTTACCGAGTGCTGCCAATTAGTCGAGGGAGTTGCACAAACGGCGTCTCGGAAAGCGCAGGAGCTGTAACGTGGGGCCACATAACGTGCTTGTTCTTCGTGTCGAAGGAGTTCCTCAGGTACAATGTGCCGAATGTTGGACGATAAGTTTGTTGGAGAATTCGTGTCCACACTGGCTACAGTCGTCACGTTAGGTAGCCGTCCGAATTTCGGGCAATTCGACGAGTCTTCAGTGTTTTGAAGGTACGGCAGTGCCGTATCACATTTGATACGGTTTTCAAGTTATCTTTTCCAATGAGGAAGTTGTATACATCTTCCGCGATTCCCTTCAAAAGATGTCCCACCTTATCCTCTTCAGTTATTCGAGGGTTTACGGTCTTACAAAGTTTTAGAACTTCCTGGATGAATGTGGCGCAAGTCTCCGGGAACCTGAGCCCTCTGAGCTAACGTTAATTCCGATCGTTTCTTCTTAGCATGCGAATCACCAAAACACTTCTTAATCTCGTCAATGAAACAGGCCCAGGTAGTTAGCGCGTCCGCATGGTTGTCGTACCAAACCATCACTGTGTCACTTAAAAAGAAAACAATGTTTCTTATTTGGGAGGCGCCGTTCCAATGATTGTACTGGCTTACCCTTTCATAATGGGTGAGCCACTCATCGACATCTTCTCCGGCCTTTGCGGAAAACGTGCGTGGCTCTCGATAGTGTTGAATCGGAGCTGGTCCTGCCGATGCAGTACTGGGAGCATCTTCCTCTCTAGGGATGATGGTGGTCGATGGCAAAAGTCCGGCAAGGCGGCGGCTTCTACGAAGGTCTTGTACGGACGATTTCGTTGTCGGTCGTGGGAGGTACCCAGCACAGCTCCACCAAATGTTACGCGCGAAGCGTTTATTTAAATCTGCAGGGCAGATAAATCGGAACGGTTGGCGTGTTTCGAGCCTGGTACAAAAGCAGCCAGCCGAACGTCGTCTTCCTTCTCTACCGCCTTTCCCCGTGGTCATTGCGCTCTTTCTGTCCTCTGTTACGAGAGCTCGTGACAATATGACATTTCAATTCTCAATGAGTTAGGGCCATTCTGCTGTTAAGTTGGAGGATTTTAGTGTTGTACGCATACACGCGTAGTGTTCTGTTCATTTTTTTTTTCCAGTTCACTACATTTTCAGGCATGGAGTGGCGCCTGAACCGACAAAAGAATTGGTGGACGCTTAAGCTTCGCCTTTAAGAGTAGAACGCGTTAGCGTTATCGGGACCCGTTCGCATCGCATCGTTCGCATACAGAACGTGGAAAAGCCAGCTTACAAAGACCAAGCTTACACCGATCCCCTTAAAGTAGGCTTCACTTTTAAACTAAAATGCATTGCTGGAAAAACGTTTTTTCAGGGGAAATATAGGTCGTCTTATACTAAAATGTGAAGGCCCCAGCACTTTTTCTTCTTATTATTATATAATTGTTTGCTATTGCCCCGACGCGCTCAGGTCTGGTAGAAATGTCTGAGTTCCCTCGTAGCAGAATTAGGTTTTCTCGTACATTCACTCCGACGCCGATTGGTAAACAATCCAACGGCGAATCCGACGCCGAATCGTAAAGTCGTACTTTACCATTTTTCTGACGGATTTAACTGTGAGAAATTCAATTTTTGTTCACCAATACCTTTAACCACGTGGAGGGCCTGCGCGGTCGATGTGGTTGGATAATTTTCTCCGCCACCAGCGATCACACGGCGGTTGCTGACGCCGGATTTTCTGCGACACGGAGCCCTAAACGCTATCGCGTTAAAAAAGAAAAAATATATTGCCGAGAGCTAGCGGAGCTATACTAGTCAAGGTGCAACCAAATTAGGAAGGCCCACTAAGCTCCAACAAAGTCACCCCCTCACCAGAACAGGAATTGGCCTCCCTGGTGCAGTATTCGGCCACTACCTCCCTTATGACTCCTACAATTTACCCATGGCCCTCAGTGCCCAGCGGCTGCGGAGCACCTGACCAAGGTGGCGGTCGGACCTACGACGCGGCAGATTGTGCTAAGAATCTATGGGTCCGGACAGGCCGCCACTGGGAACTGCACCTGGCAAAGTTCAACACTCGCACCCTATCGAGTGAGGCTAGTTTAGTAGGGCTATTTGAAGAATTATCAGGTATTGCCTGGGATATTACTGGCCTTAGTCAGGTTAGAAGAATTGGTCAGGCTTATGCAGTACTGGCTTACGGCCACGTCCTAGCTCTGCTACAGAGCTATTCCAGATAAGAGAGAATTCGGGACTAGGGTATCTAGTCCATAAGGCCATACCGGGCAACATTGATGAATTCTACAGCATTAATGAGAGGGTAGCAGTCGTCGTAATAAAGCTTAATAGGAGGTATTGAATGAAGGCAGTACAAGCCTACGCCCCAACCTCCAGTCACAATGATGAACAAATAGAACAGTTTTATGAAGATGTTGAATTCAAAATCAGTATACTGTAGTAATTGGTGACTTCAATGCAAAACTGGGGGAAAATCAGGCTGGTGAGCAAGCAATTGGCAACTACGGCATAGATTCTAGGAACACTAAAGGAAAGATGTTGGTAGAAATTGCGGAAAGGAATAGGCTCCGAATAATAAATACCTTTTTCAGGAAGCGCAGCAACAGGAAGTGGACTTGGAAAAGCCCTAATGGAGAGACAAGGAATGAAATAGATTTCATACACTCTGCCGATGTCAGCATAGTGCAGGAAGTAGATGTGTTAGGTAGGATCAAGTGCAGCGACCATAGGTTAGTGAGGTCTAGGATTTCTCTCAATTTGAAGAAAGAAAGAATAAAATTATTCACGAAGAAACAGGCCAACCTAGGCACAGTAAGGGTAAAATCCGACGAATTCAGGCTGGTGCTCGCGAACAAATATGCAGCTTTAGAACAGGAAGATGAATACAACATAGAGGTAATCAATGAAACCGTAACTAGTCTGATCTCAGAAGCAGCAATTTAAGTGGGAGGTAAGGTACCGAGGCAACCAGTAGGTAAGCTCTCCCAAGTAACAAAGGACATAATAAAGAAACGACAAAGCATGAAAGTGTCAAACTCAAGAGATCAGTTAGAATTCGCTGAACTATCAAAACTGATCAAGAAGAAAATAAGGGATATTCGAAATTAAAACGTGGAAAAGATTGAGAAAGCAGTAAAATATGAACGCAGCATGAAATCAGTGAGGAGAAAACTTGGCATAGGACAAGGCAAGTTGTATGCACTGAAAAATAAGCAGGGTAATATCATCAGCAATTTCAATGAGATAGCAAAAGCAGCGGAAGAATTCTATACTGACCAGTACAGTCTCCAGAGCAGCCAAGCTACTTTCATTCGAAGTAGTGATGAACAGGATACAGAGACTCCTTCTATAACTAGCGATTAAGTTAAAAGGGTCTTGCAAGACATAACCAGAGGAAAAGCTGCCGGATAATATGGAATAACAGTTAAAAACAGTCGATTTAATCAA